>NC_053027.1:213145995-213243505 GCF_003073215.2 Triticum urartu
ACCCAGATGTGTGTTTAAGTTGCCACCTTAGATAAACCATTAATTATCAATCTCACATCTGTCATGGATATCACTCACCCAATCCAGGTCTACTAGCATAGCATGGCATAATAAGCAAACGTAGAAGTAACTCCCAAAGGTTTGACAATAAACAGGCAATAGGTTCTACCTCATCTACTTCCCATCCCACAAGTTAATTAGATCCTAATCATGCAATGTGTGAGGATTGATCTAATGCAATAAAACTGGGTAGTAGAAAAGGTATGATCAAATTGTTACTTGCCATGCTGATGATCCGAGAAACCTAACGATCGAAGTAACAAGCGGCGCACTCCGGGTACTCTATCGCAGACAAACAAACAAGCATACAATAAGTACTCATCTAATGCACGGGTAAAACTCAAATAAGAGATCTAACCAGAAGGTTCAACTTAAGAACTCCGGTTGGCAAAAAGAATCAAATCGAAAGAAGCAAAGAAAGTCAAACGGCGAAAGAAAACAACTTCGTTCTATTAATCTGGATCTAAGTCAAATTTTACAGTAGCAAAAACTTGTTTAAGTTGATTATTCGGATAGAGAGTTTCGAGACGAAACTCCAGGCGCTTGAATCGCTTGATTCCGATTAACGAGCGAAAAGTTATACTAAAACGAAAATCGGATCAGAAATCGCGATCAGAAAATAACCGCGGAAAATCTGACGAAAAAGAAAAAAGACGAACGGATTAATTCATTAATTAACCTAATCCGAAAAAAATTAAAAATAATAATAAAATAAATCGAAAATAAAACCGACGAAAACCAATCGGTTTTTTAAAAAAAACCGGCACGGATTTCGAGGCGGCGGCGAACCTCGGGCGACGCGCGTTGCGGTGGCGGCTCCGGCGGGCGGGTGGGCTGGCGGCGGCGGTTATGGGCTGGGGGCTCGGGTGCGGCGCTATTTAAGGGTGTCCCCCGGGCGGAGTCCCGCTCGGGCACGGCCCAAGGTCGGTTTCGTTTTTTTTAATAATTACGCTCGGAAGAAAAATAAAAAGAAATACTAAACGGACTCCAAAAATCCCGAAATAAATTTTCCCGGGCTTCTAAAATCCAGCCCGACAAAGTGAACATTTATTTGGGCCCTAAATGCAATTCTGAAAAACGCATATTTTTCCTAAATTCAAATAAAAACGTCGAAAAACTCCGAAATAAATCTTATTTGATTTTATTATTAAATCCTCAATATTTCTATATTTTGGGAAGTCATTTTATTCCCTCTCTCATATTTTTGTAATAGAAATAATCGATGATAAAATAAATAAAATCAAATGATCCTATTTTCAAAATTTGAGAAAACTCAAATATGAAAATAACGAAATCCCCAACTCTCTCCGTGGGTCCTTGAGTTGCTTAGAATTTTCTAGGATCAAAACCCAAAAGCAAATAAAATATGATATGCATGATGATCTTATGTATAACATTCCAAATTGAAAATTTGGGATGTTACAAACCTACCCCCCTTAAGATGAATCTCGCCCTTGAGATTCGGGTTGGCTAGAAAATAGGTGAGGGTGGTCCTTGAGCAAATCTTCCTCTCGCTCCCCGGTGGCTTCATCCTCCGTGTGGTGGCTCCACTGAACCTTGCAAAACTTGATAACTTTGCTGCGGGTAACTCAGCTGGCAAACTCGAGGATCTTAACTGGTTTCTCCTCGTAGGTCAAGTCGTTATCCAACTGAATAGTTTCCAAAGGCACTGTGTCTCTCAATGGTATGTCAGCTATCTCCGCGTGACACTTCTTTAACTGAGAAACGTGGAACACATCATGAACTCCTGACAATCCTTCGGGCAATTCCAACTTGTAGGCCACTTCTCCCATACGCTCCAAAATTCGATATGGTCCTACAAATCGTGGCGCTAACTTCCCTTTAACTCCAAAACGCTTTGTTCCCCGAAGTGGAGATACTCGAAGATAAGCTCGGTCTCCAACTTCGTAAACTGTCTCCTTGCGTTTAGAATCTGCATAACTCTTCTGTCTGGACTGGGCTACCTTGAGCCTATCGCGAATCAATTTCACCTTCTGTTCAGACTCCTTAATCAAGTCAGGACCAAACAACTGGCGGTCTCCAACTTCGTCCCACGACAACGGTGTCCTGCACCTCCGTCCGTATAAGGCTTCGAAAGGGGCCATCTTTAAACTGGTTTGGTAACTGTTGTTGTAAGAGAACTCTGCATATGGCAAATTTTCGTCCCAACTAGATCCATAATCTAGCGCACAAGCTCTCGGCATATCCTCCAAAATCTGATTTACTCTCTCGGTCTACACATCTGTTTGTGGATGAAAAGATGTACTGAATTCTAGCCTAGTTCCCAAAGTTTCATGCAACTGCTTCCAGAACTTTGAGGTAAACTGGGTTCCTCTATCTGATACGATACTTCTCGGAACTCCATGCAGACATACTATTCTGGTCATGTATATTTTTGCCAACTTAGCACTGGTATAAGTGGTCTTTACTGGGATGAAATGAGCTACTTTCGTCAATCGATCGACTACAACCCCTGAACGAGTCCTGGGCAATCCCGTGATAAAATCCATGCCTAACTTATCCCACTTCCATTCGGGTATCGGCAATGGTTGTAACAATCCTGCTGGCTTCTGATGCTCCGCCTTTACTCTCTGGCATACATCACAAACGGCTACATACCCCGCTATATCCTTCTTCATTCCGGTCCACCAGAATATATCCTTCAAATCCAGATACATCTTGGTATTTCCTGGGTGAATTGAATATGGTGAGTCGTGTGCCTCTTGCAGTATCAACTTCCTGATCTCCGGGTCATTGGGCACATAAACACGGTCTTCAAACCATAGGGTGTCGTGCTCATCCTCACGAAATCCTTTAGCTTTTCCTTTGCTCAGTTTCTCCTTTATAGCGGCAATCTCTTTGTCAGCTTTCTGAGCTTCTCTGATTCTATCCATCAAAGTTGACTGAATCTCCAACGCTGCTACATAGCTTCTCGGAACTATTTCCAAACATAGTTCACGAAGATTTTCTGCTAACTCCCTTGGTATTTCTCCCGTCATTAACGTATTGACATGGCTCTTACGGCTTAATGCGTCAGCTACAACATTAGCCTTTCCGGGGTGATGATGCAATTTCATATCGTAATCCTTGATAAGCTCCAACCATCTCCTTTGTCTGAGATTCAACTCCTTCTGTGTGAAAATGTACTTCAAACACTTATGATCCGTGTACACCTCACAATGATTTCCAATGAGAAAATGTCTCCATGTTTTCAAAGCATGCACTACGGCTGATAACTCCAAATCATGCGTAGCATAATTCAACTCATGGGGCTTCAATTGTCTTGAGGCATATGAAACAACTCTCCCTTCCTGCATAAGCACTTCTCCAAGTCCTCGACGTGAAGCGTCGCAATACACCTCATAATCTTTGGTCTGGTCTGGCAAAATCAACACTGGTGAGGTAACCAAGCGTTTCTTCAACTCCTGGAAACTAGCCTCACATTCCTCTGTCCATATGAACTTGGTATCTTTCTTCAACAACTCCGTCATAGGCTTCGCAATCTTTGAGAAATTCTCAATAAACCTCCGGTAGTATCCTGCGAGTCCAAGAAAACTCCGGATCTCTCCAACTGTTGTTGGGGCTCCCACTTGGTCACGGTTTCAACTTTAGCGGGATCTACTGCTATACCTTCTCCTGATATAACGTGTCCGAGGAATCCTACTTCCTTCAACCAAAACTCACATTTGCTGAACTTGGCATATAATTGGTGTTCTCTGAGCTTTCCAAGTACCAAACACAAATGCTCCTTATGCTCCTTTTCATTCCTCGAATAAACCAAGATATCATCAATGAACACTACGACGAACTTATCCAAAAACTTCATAAACACTTTGTTCATCATGTTCATAAAATAGGCAGGCGCGTTAGTCAGACCAAATGACATAACGGTATACTCATACAGCCCATACCTAGTGGTAAAAGTTGTCTTCGGAATATCCTGTTCTCGAATCTTCAACTGGTGGTATCCTGATCGCAGATCGATCTTGGAAATTACCTTAGCTCCTTACAATCGATCAAACAGATCGTTGATCATTGGTAGTGGGTACTTGTTCTTGATCGTTACTTCATTCAATCCTCGATAATCAACAACCATCCTTAACGATCCATCCTTCTTCTCCACTAGTAGTACTGGTGATCGCCAAGGTGAAGAACTTGGGCAAATATATCCCTTATCCAGTAATTCTTTAATCTGATTCTTAATTTCCACCAAATCCTTTGCTGGCATCCTATATGGTCTCTTTGATATTGGCCCCGTGCCTGGCAATAGCTCAATCAAGAACTCAATATCTCTATCCGGTGGCATGCCTGGCAACTCTTCTGGAAATACATCAGGGAAATCCCTTACCACTGGTACTTCCTCCTGCACAACTCCTGTTAAGCAATTTACTTGAGTTTTCTTCGGCACATGTCGGGATACATACTTGATCCTTCTCCCTTCTGGTGTGGTAAGCAAAATTGACTTACTAGCACATTCAATATTCCCTTCATACTTTGATAACCAATCCATGCCTAATATCACATCCAATCCTTGAGATTCCAATACTATTAGGTCTGAGGGAAAAACATAGTTACCAATCCTTAATGGTAACCGATCACACCATAGACTAGCCACATACTCTGCTCCAGGCAAGGTTACTAGTATGGGTGACCTAAGGGCTTGGGTTGGTAGGTTATACTTATCCACAAATCCCCTTGAGATGTATGAATGCGATGCACTAGTATCAAAAAGAACGAGTGCAGTAAATGACTTAACCAAAAACTTATCTATTACTGCATTGGGCTGAGCTTCAACCTCCTCCACGCTAACGTGGTTCACCTGTCCCCTGTTGAAAGGGTTCGGCTTCTTCCCAGAACTTCCATTGCCGTTTTGGCCTTCAGGACATTCATTGGCATAATGTCCGGGCTTCGAACACTTATAGCAAGTGACTTGGCTCAAGTCCTTCTTGGCTGGGGTTGAGGGGTTGGTGCGGTTCTGGCCATTGCTTCCTCCATTGCCATTACCATTCTTGGTGCCATTGTGATTGTGCGAGCTACCTACTCCATGGGTATGCTGAAAATGTCCTCCCGGTCTAGGGGTAAAACATGGCTTCTGCTAAGCTCCTGAATTATAATTTCCTTGTCCATACTTCCTCTTGCGGTTCTCAATTTGCTGCTACTTGCCTTCAATCATAAGAGCACGATCTACCAACTCCTGGTAGTTGTTGAAGGTTGCTACCATCAACTGCATGCTCAACTCATCATTCAGTCCTTCCAGAAACTTCTCCTGCTTAGCTGCATCCGTAGCAACGTCATCTGGGGCATAACGTGCTAGCTTACTAAACTCCTCCACATACTGGCCAACTGTCCGTCCTCCTTGGCGTAAGTTACGAAACTCACGCTTCTTCATGGCCATAGCTCCTGCTGAAACGTGGGCAGTACTGAAAGCCTGCTGAAACTGGTCACATGTGATAGTGTCGACTGGGAAAGTGGCTGAGAAATTCTCCCACCATGATGCTGCGGGTCCTTCTAACTGATGTGCGGCAAACTTCACCTTCTCCGCATCTGTGCATCCTGCTGTGGTCAACTCCCTAGCTGTCTTGCGGAGCCAATCATCTGCTACTATCGGCTCGGTGCTACTGGAAAACACCGGCGGATTCAGCCTAAGAAAACGGGCTAAGTGGTCAACAGGTGGTGGTGGTGGTGGGTTGTTGTTGTTGTTCCCCTGATTCTGATTCTGGACTAGCAACTACATCAATGTGTTCTGCTGCTGGATCAACTGGGTGAGCTCCGGCGGAAAGGCAAATCCGGGGTCACGTCTCGGAGGCATCTGAGGGTTTAGAAAAGATGAGATATAAGAATAGAGGGGGTCTAAAGAGAAAACACTACCCATATGCACATGAGGCAAAAGCAAACAATTCACTTCATTCAAACAAACAAAGGCATACAATCGATCTAACTATCGCAAAGTGCTCGGACTACTATATTTACATGGTGGACTACTACTGCTGATGAGGTGTCTACTAGAAATATTCTACGGTTGTTGACTCCATAATATCTGCTCCTGCTTCATCAACATAATCATCATTGCTACTATCTGCTTCCGAGTTGGTGCCATCGATGATGATGTAGTCTTCCGGGCTAATCTCCTTGGGTTCTTCGTCTTCATCTACTGGTGTCGGGCCTCCCATAAATATCGCTAACTTCATTGTTAGGTCGGCATTCTTATCCACTAGTACTTCAATTTCCTCTTCATAATCTTCACGTGTATCCTAGAGTTCTTCCTCGAGTTCCTTGATTCTAGTCTTAGCCTTCTTCAGATCTATCATGTCGGCGCACATCTGATTCTCCTATCGTCGAATGTGCTGATTTAATTCCTGGATAAAAGCTGCAATTGATCTATCTTTCCTGGTGCTGATCATCTCCCAATGTTCATCTCGGTGCCCACAAATCTGGTATATAGTATCTTTAAGATCCTTGCGGTAGATTTCTCCAATGCGTCCCATGGCGATGTGAGCTGCCATACTCTTTCCTAGACTCCAAGTTGGTGCATCAAAAGAAAACTCTATGGGCTCAGTGACTGGCATGAACGTCCTTCCTGGAACTTGAACTTGAATCATCCAGCGCTCTTCTTCAGGTAAAGTGGCGTTGTAGGTTCCCGTGAAGCTTGGTACTCCTATGTTCAGGTATCTAGTGACTTCCTTCAAGTGGCGTCCAAAGGGTGTATCTTCATCCGGTTGTGTGAACTTGTTCCTTGCATCCGCCATCCTAAAGAGTAGAAAAGATGAGAGGTCAGAAGAGAAGAGAGTGAGTAGTGATCTAGGTCTTTAGCTTAGTGGTCGTGTCCTACCAGTCAGCGTGTGCTCTGATACCATCTCTGTAGCGACCAGACCTCAAACAGTCTGCTCTGTGCTCCGGTGTCATCCCTGGATCAGTAATGCTGACACCACACAGTAGTCAGAGGATTTATAGCAGAGTAGCAATCACACACTTATTACATCGAGTGTCTCAAAAGAGAACTTATTACAATAAATATGACTTAAGGCCATCTAATGACGATAACAGCGGAAGGCTTGGAAGATAAGTGAGTCCATCAACTCCAACGGCATCACTGAGTATAGAACCACGACCTAAAAACTCCTTAATCGTCGTCTGAAAAGTCTGCAACATTAACGTTGTAGCCTGAAAACGGGTCAGCACATGGAATATGCTGGCAAGGTAACACATAGAGAGTAATGGAATGCAACAGCTATACTATATGCATATTTGGCTGGTGGAAAGCTCTATGGTTATAGTTTTTGCGTAAAGCCAATTTTTCCCTACTTCAAAGGAATAATTTTATTTAACTATCATGGTGGTTGTTAAACATTGAGAATGGTTGACAGCATTCTCAATCCCAATTAAGTAACATCATTAAAACCCAACAATATTAATTAAAGTAACATGATGAGATTCACATGATAATCCAAGTACTAGATACTCAAGATGTCCATAACACCGGGGACACGGCTAACCATGATTAGTTTATTACACTCTGCAGAGGTTTGCGCACTTTTCCCCACAAGACTCGATCGCCTCCGTTTGTTTTCTCGCACTACATGGTGTTTGAGAAGACGGATGACCGAGACATAGTCTTTCAGAAGCGCTAGCACCTTACGATCGGGTAGACCGTACCACCTACATCCCCTACATCTGCTAGTCTACCACTGTAAGAGTTCGCACGACTTAGTCAACTATGCTAGAGCCCATAATAGCTTGTGGCTGCACACGGAAGTTTCTAGTATGAATAGTCTCATGATCCCTTTGAGCCTGGGTGGCGGTCCAAAAGAAAACAGGCAAGTCCTGGAATACCCAGGTGCCTCAATCCACCCAGATGTGTGTTTAAGTTGCCACCTTAGATAAACCATTAATTATCAATCTCACATCTGTCATGGATATCACTCACCCAATCCACGTCTACTAGCATAGCATGGCATAATAAGCAAACGTAGAAGTAACTCCCAAAGGTTTGACAATAAACAGGCAATAGGTTCTACCTCATCTACTCCCCATCCCACAATTTAATTAGATCCTAATCATGCAATGTGTGAGGATTGATCTAATGCAATAAAACTGGGTAGTAGAAAAGGTATGATCAAATTGTTACTTGCCATGCTTATGATCCGAGAAACCTAACGATTCGAAGTAACAGGCGGCGCACTCCGGGTACTCTATCGCAGACAAATAAACAAGCATACAATAAGTACTCATCTAATACACGGGTAAAACTCAAATAAGAGATCTAACCGGAAGGTTCAACTTAAGAACTCCGGTTGGCAAAAAGAATCAAATCGAAAGAAGCAAAGAAAGTCAAACGGCGAAAGAAAACAACTTCGTTCTAGTAATCTGGATCTAAGTCAAATTTTACAGTAGCAAAAACTTGTTTAAGTTGATTATTCGGATAGAGGGTTTCGAGACGAAACTCCAGGCGCTTGAAACGCCTGATTCCGATAAATGAGCCAAAAGTTATACTAAAACGAAAATCGGATCAGAAATCGCGATAAGAAAATAACCGCGGAAAATCCGACGAAAAAGAAAAAACGAACGGATTAATTCATTAATTAACCTAATCCGAAAAAAATTAAAAAAATTAATAAAATAAAATAAAAAAACCGAAAATAAAACCAACGAAAACCAATCGGTTTTTTTTAAAAAAAAACCGGCACGGATTTCGACGCGGCGGCGAACTTCGGGCGATGCGCGTCGCGGCGGCGGCTCCGGCGGGCGGGTGGGCTGGCGGCGGCGGTTATGGGCTGGGGGCTCGGGTGCGGCGCTATTTAAGGGCGTCCCCCGGGTGGAGTCCCGCTCGGGCACGGCCCAAGGTCGGTTTCGTTTTTTTAAAAATAATTATGCTCGGAAGAAAAATAAAAAGAAATACTAAACAGACTCCAAAAATCCCAAAATAAATTTTCCCGGGCTTCTAAAATCAAGCCCGACAAAGTGTATATTTATTTGGGCCCTAAATGCAATTTTGAAAAACGCGTATTTTTCCTAAATTCAAATAAAAACATCGAAAAACTCCAAAATAAATCTTATTTGATTTTATTATTAAATCCTCAATATTTCTATATTTTGGGAAAGTCATTTTATTCCCTCTCTCATATTTTTGTATTAGAAATAATCGATCATAAAATAAATAAAATCAAATGATCCTATTTTCAAAATTTGAGAAAACTTAAATATGAAAATAACGAAATCCCCAACTCTCTCCGTGGGTCCTTGAGTTGCTTAGAATTTTCTAGGATCAAAACCCAAAAGCAAATAAAATATGATATGCATGATGATCTTATGTATAACATTCCAAATTAAAAATTTGGGATGTTACATATGATAGCATGAAACAATAAAAAATTATAGATACGTTGGAGACGTATCAAGCATCCCCAAGCTTAATTCCTTCTCGTCCTCGAGTAGGTAAATGATAAAAACAGAATTTTTGATGTGGAATGCTACCTAACATAATTTTCAATGTAATTCTCTTTATTGTGGCATGAATTCTTAGATCCAAAAGATTGTAGACAAAGTTTTATTATTAACATAAAAATAGTAATACTTCAAGCTTGCTAACCATGCAATTATGTCTTATTAAAATAACATAGCCAAAGAAAGCTTATCCCTACATAATCATATAGTTTGTCCATGCTTCATTTCCATCACACGAAATGCTCCCGTCATGCACAACCCCGATGACAAGCCGAGCAATTGGTTCATACTTTTTAGCGCTCTTCAGCCTTTTCAACCGTCACCCAAGACATGAGCGCAAGCCATGGACATAGTACTTTGGGTGGAATAGAGTATGATGATAGGGGTTATGTGAGAAGACAAAAAAGGAGAAAGTCTCACGTTGACGCAGCTAATCAACAGGCTATGGAGATGCCCATCAATTGATGTCAATGTGAGGAGTAGGGATTGCCATGCAATGGATGCACTAAAGCTATAAATGTATGAAAGCTCAAAAAGAAACTAAGTGGGTTTTCATCCAACTTGCTTGCTCACGAAGACCTAGGGCATTTTGAGGAAGCCCGTCATTGGAATATATAAGCCAAGTTATATAATGCAAAATTCCCACTAGTATATGAAAGTGACAAAATAAGAGACTCTCTATTATGAAGATCGTGGTGCTATTTTGAAGCACAAGTTTGGAAAAAGGATAGTAACATTGTCCCTTCTCTCTTTTCCCTCATTTTTCTGTTTGGACTTCTTTGGCCTCTTTTTTTGTTTGGGATTCTTTGGCCTCTCTTTTTTTCGTCCGGAGTCTCATCCCGACTTGTGGGGGAATCATAGTCTCCATCATCCTTTGGTCACATGGGACAATTCTCTAATAATGAAAATCATCACACTTCTATTTACTTACAACTCAAGAATTACAACTCGATACTTAGAACAAAATATGACTCTATGTGAATGCCTCTGGCGGTGTACTGGAATATGCAATGAATCAAGAGAGACATGTATGAAAGAATTATGAAGATGGCTTTGCCACAACTACGATGTCAACTACATGATCATGCAAAGCAATATGACAATGGAGCGTGTCATAATAAACGGAACGGTGGAAAGTTGCATGGCAATATATCTCGAAATGGCTATGGAAATGCCATAATAGGTAGGTATGGTGGCTGTTTTGAGGAAGATATAAGGAGGCTTATGTGTGATAGAGCATATCATATCACGGGGTTTGGATGCACCGGCGAAGTTTGCACCAACTCTCAAGGTGAGAAAGGGCAATGCACGGTACCGTAGAGGCTAGCAAATTGCGAAAAGGTAAGAGTGCGTATAAACCATGGACTCACATTAGTCATAAAGAACTCATATACTTATTAAAAAAGTTGAGCCCTCAAAGCAAAATACTACTACGCATGCCCCTAGGGGGTAGATTGGTAGGAAAAGACCATCGCTCGTCCCCAACTGCCACTCATAAGGAAAGCAATCAAAGAACACCCCATGCTTCAGATTTTTCACACAAGATTTACCATACGTGCATGTTACGGGACTTGCCAACCTTAACACAAGTATTTCTCAATTTCACAATTACGCAACTAGCATGACTCTAATATTACCACCTTTATTTCTCAAAACAACTATCAAGTATCAAATTTGTCATAGTTTTCAATGCACTCTATATATGAAAGTTTTTATTATACCAATCATGGATGCCTATCATATTAGGACTAATTTTATAGCCAAAGAAAATTACCATGCTGTTCTAAAAGACTCTCAAAATAATATAAGTGAAGCATGAGAGATCAATAATTTCTACATAATAAAACTACCACCGTGCTCTAAAAAGGTATAAGTGAAGCACTAGAGCAAAATTATCTAGCTCAAAAGATATAAGTGAAGCACATAGAGTATTCTAATAAATTCCGATTCATGTGTGTCTCTCCCAAAAGGTGTGTACAACAAGGATGATTGTGGTAAAATAAAAATCAAAGACTCAATCATACAAGATGCTCCAAACAAAACACATATCATGTGGTGAATAAAAATATAGCATCGAGTAAAGTTACCGATAGACGAAGACGAAAGAGGGGATGCCCGCCTTCTGGGGCATCCCCAAGATTAGGCTTTTGGTTGTCCTTGAATTTTACCTTGGGGTGCCTTGGGAATATCCAAGCTTAGGCTCTTGCCACTCCTTATTCCAAAATCCATCAAATCTTTACCCAAAAACTTGAAAACTTCACAACACAAAACTCAACAGAAAATGTCATGAGCTCCGTTAGTATAAGAAAACAAACCACCACTTTAAGGTATTGTAATGAACTCATTAATTATTTATATTGGTGTTAAACCTACTGTATTCCAACTTCTCTATGGTTCATACCTCCCGATACTAGCCATAGATTCATCAAAATAAGCAATCAACACACGAAAAACAGAATAGTCTGTAGTAATCTGTATCAAACGTATACTTCTGGAACTCCACAAATTCCGAAATAAGTTGGTGGACATGAGGAATTTATCTATTGATCATCTGCAGAAATAATCAACCTAAAAGCATTCTCCGGTAAAAAAATGGCAGCTAATCTCGTGAGCGCTAAAGTTTCTGTTTTTTACAGCAAGATCACAAAGGCTTCACCCTAGTCTTCCCAAATGTTCTACTTGGAACAAACACTAATTAAAACATAAAACCACATCTAAACAGAGGATAGATGAAATATTTGTTACTAAACAGGAACAAAAAGCAAGGAACAAAAATAAAATTGGGTTGCCTCCCAACAAGCGCTATTGTTTAACGCCCCTAGCTAGGCATAAAAACAGGAATAGATCTAAGTATTGTCATCTTTGGTATGCAATCCCTAAGTGGCTCTCATAATAGATTCATAAGGTAACTTAATTTTCTTCCTAGGAAAGTGTTCCATGCCTTTCCTTAATGGAAATTGGAATCTAATATTTCCATCTTTCATATCAATAATTGCACCAATCGTTCTAAGGAAAGGTCTACCAAGAATAATAGGACATGTAGGATTGCAATCTATATCAAGAACAATAAAATCTACGGGCACATAATTCCTATTTGCAACAATAAGAACACCATTAATCCTTCCCGTAGGTTTCTTAATGGTGTAATCCGCAAGATGCACATTTAAATAACAATCGTCAAATTCATGGAAACCTAACACATCACACAAAGTTTTTTGAATCGTGGAAACACGAGCACCCAAATCACATAAAGCATATCATACATGATTTTTAATCTTAATTTTAATAGTTGGTTCCCACTCATCATAAATTTTTCTAGGGATAGAAACTTCTAATTCAAATTTTTCTTCATAGGATTGCATTAAAGCATCAACGATATGTTTGGTAAAAGCTTTATTTTGACTATAGGTATGAGGAGAATTTAACATGGATTGCAACAAGGAAATACAATCTATTAAAGATAAATTATCATAATTAAATTCCTTAAAATCCAAAATAGTGGGTTCATTGCTATGTAAAGTTTTGACCTCTTAAATCCCCACTTTTACCAATTTTTGCATCAAGATCTAAAAATTCCGAATCATTGGGACGCCTTTTAACTAAACTTGACTCATCTCAAGTCCCATCTTTATCAAGATTCATATTGGAAAACAAAGATTTAATAGGAGACACATCAATCACTTTTAGATCTTCATTATTGTTGTCATGAAAACTAGAAGAACACGCTTTCACAAAGTAATCTTTTTTAGCATGCATCCTAGCGGTTCTTTCTTTGCACTCATCAATGGAAATTCTCATGGCTTTGAGAGACTCATTGATATTATGCTTAGGTGGAATAGATCTAAGTTTCAAAGAATCAACATTAAGAGAAATTCTATCAACGTTCCTAGCCAACTCATCAATCTTAGGCAATTTTTGTTCAAGCGAATCACTGAAATTATTTTACGAATTCATAAATTCTTTAACACTAGTCTCAAAATCAGAGGGCATATTATTAAAATTTCCATAAGAGTTGTAGTAGGAATTACCATAATTATTAGAGAATTACTAGGTAAAGACCTAGAATTAAAGTTTCCTCCATACGCGTTGTTTCCAAAATTGTTCCTACCAACAAAATTCACATCCATAGATTCATTATTATTCTCAATCAAAGTGGACAAAGGCATATCATTAGGATCAGCAGAAACACTCTTATTAGCAAACAATTTCATAAGTTCATCTATCTTTCCACTCAAAACATTAATCTCTTCAATAGCATGAACCTTTTTACTAGTGGATCTTCCGGTGTGCCATTGAGAATAATTAACCATAATATTATCTAGGAGTTTATTAGCTTCTCCTAAAGTGATTTCCATAAAAGTGCCTCCCATGGCCGAATCCAAAAGATTTCTAGAAGCAAAATTCAACCCGGCATAATTTTTTTGTATAATCATCCATAAATTCAAACCATGTGTAGGGAAATTACGTATCATTAATTTCATCCTCTCCCAAGCTTGTGCAACATGCTCATGATCAAGTTTCTTAAAATTCATAATATCGTTTCTAAGAGAGATGATCTTAGCGGGACGAAAATACTTAGAGATGAAAGCATCTTTGCACTTATTCCACGAATGAATACTATTTTTAGGCAAAGAAGAGAACCAGGTTTTAGCATGGTCTCTAAGAGAAAACGGAAATAGCTTCAATTTAACAATATCATTATCCACATCTTTCTTCTTTTTCATATCACACAAATTAATGAAGTTGTTATGGTGGGTAGCGGCATCTTCACTAGGAAGGCCAGAAAATTGATCTTTCATGAAAAGATTCAACAAAGCAACATTAATTTCACAAGATTCAGCATCGGTAATAGGAGCAATCGGAGTGCTAATAAAATCATTGTTGCTGGTATTGGAAAAGTCACAAAATTTAGTATTGTTTGAGCCATCGTGACAAACAATCAATCCAACACACAAGAAGAGAAGAAGCAAAAAGAGACGAATGGAGAAAGGGCGAATAAAACGGCAAACATGAAGTGGGGGAGAGGAAAATGAGAGGAAAATGGCAAATAATGTAATGCAAGGGATAAGAGTTTGTGATGGGTACTTGGTATGTCTTGACTTGTGCGTAGATCTCCCCGGCAACGGCGCCACAAATCCTTCTTGCTACATTTTGAGCATTTGTTGGTTTTCCCTTGAAGAGGAAAGGGTGATGCAGCAAAGTAGCATAAGTACTTCCCTCAATTTTTGAGAACCAAGGTATCACTCCAGTAGGAGACTACACGCAAATCGCCTAGTACCTGCACAAACAATCAAGAACCTTGCAACCAACACGATAAAGGGGTTGTCAATCCCTTCACGACCACTTGCAAAAGTGAGATCTGATAAAGATAATAAGATAAATATTTTTGGTATTTTTGTTGTGTATAGATTGGAAAGTAAAGATTGCAAAATAAAATAGATAGTAAACTAGAATTGTAGATCTGCAACTTATATGATGTAAAGTAGACCCGGGGGCCATAGGTTTAACTAGTGGGTTCTCTCAAGATAGCATATATTACGGTGGGTGAACAAATTACTGCCGAGCAATTGATAGAAAAGCACAAAGTTATGATGAAATATAAGGCAATGATCATGAATATAGGCATCACGTCCATGTCAATTAGACTGAAACGATTCTGTATCTACTACTATTACTCCACACATCGACCGGTATCCAGCATGGATCTAGAGTATTAAGTTCATAAGAACAGAGTAACGCATTAGACAAGATGACATGATGTAGAGGGATAAACTCAAGCAATATGATATAAACCCCATCTTTTTATCCTCGATGGCAACAATACAATACGTGCCTTGCTGCCCCTGCTGTCAGCGGGAAAGGACACCGCAAGATTGAACCCAAAGCTAAGCACTTCTCCCATTGCAAGGAAGATCAATCTAGTAGGCCAAACTAAACTGATAATTCATCGGATCTCGGCAAACACACCACAAAAGAGTTACATCAAATAGATCTCCAAGAAGATCGAGGAGAACTTTGTATTGAGATTCAAAGAGAGAGAAGAAGCCACCTAGCTAATAACTATGGACCCGAAGGTCTGAGGTAAACTACTCACACATCATCAGAGAGGCTATGGTGTTGGTGTAGAAGCCCTCTGTGATCAATTCCCCCTCCGGCGGAGCACCGGAAAAGGCCCCAAGATGGGATCTCATGGGTACAGAAGGTTGTGGCGGTGGAAAAAGTGTTTTGTGGCTCTCCTAGATGTTTTCGGGGTATAAGAGTATATATGTCGGGACCCCGATTCTAAGTCACACCGATCTACCATGTAACACCTCATATCACTTTGCGGCCTCACGCACGGTATCCCCATGGGTGTCGCCTTACCATGGCCCGGGACCGTTTGCGCCTTTTGGCTCACGTATATGATAGTGTCGCTAGCATCCATATGACAGAGAACCCGGGCCGACATGGCTAGTCGTGAACCCAAAGCGGCACAGACCTATGGAGACAGGCATACATGAATCACATCGAGCATGTCGGTCAATAGCGTATGAATCCGGGCTGTAGCACTGGGCTAACAGGACTCCGGAAGTCACCGCGTGACATTTCCCCGAAGGGACAGACATAGGAACGAAGTGGAACACATGCCGGCCAGTCAAGTGTTCTGAGCAGTAGTGCTGGGCTAGCAGGACTCCGGTGAACCGGGCTGTAGCGGACTACTATGGCTCAAGGAAGCACCAGACTACATTTCCCCATAAGAGAGGCTGCCAAGGATAAACAACTAGATTGTCGGATCCCACACATAGCAATACACGTCACACGTACGCATAACATGCAAGTATGTGCTGCACAACATGGCATCACAACATAACGCAACTCATATAGATAAAGGCTCAGAAGAGCCACATAGCATCAATACAAAAAGGGGTCACATGACCCATCATTCAGAGCATACAAGCAACGGAAGCATTACATGTCTGAGTACAGACAACTACAAAAGAAAAAGGCCAAGAAGCCTGACTATCTACAACTACCTCCAAGGTACAAGATCGTAGCTGAGGTAACAAGCTACTCGTCGAAGTCCAAGCGGTACTACTAGTGAGACAGATGTCTCACCTGCAAAACATCAATAAAGCAAACGTGAGTACAAAGGTACTCAGCAAGACTTACATCAGATCCTATCATACATGCATTTGTATCAAGAAGGTAATGTGGGGTTTAGTTGCAGTAAGCCAGCTTTGACTCAGTGGCTATCCTGTTCTACGACAACGAGAAACTTCTTTGAGGTGAGGCAGCACACACGAGTCCATTAATCACCACATCAATACACTACTATGGATTCATCCCCGTCTCTCCTACGAGAAGGCCATCCATAGCACTCACACTTATCTTGAGCATTTTAGAGTATCCACTTCAGGTTGTCTATGTACCACGCAAGCATCCAAGAAGTCCATAACCGAGGACACGGCTATTCGAATAGATCATGATAACCCTGCAGGGCTGTACTTCTTCACACACGCTCTCACCACTTATCACCATATACACTTCATGTATCTCGGCAACCTTCAAGCGGAAGCCTGGCGAGGGTGTCGGCCACGACCTAACTAACCACGCAAGACTCTAGTCCAGGTTTATCGCCTATTCGGGTTCCATCCGCAAGGAGATCCGGCTGGGGTGTCGCTCATGGCCCCAAACGATGTGTACAGGGTTCCCGAGCCCACCATCCGGGTGCCACTCGGTACACCGGGCCACGGTGCCTAGTCTGTCCCAAGTCCACCCTGCCGGGTGCCACTCGGTAGAAAAATAGCACTACCTACAAACACCAGAAACTAGTTGCAACTCCTGGAGAGAGATCAAGTTGGTTAATAAGTCGAGAGGGGTCGAGTTACCGGAACCTAATGTGTGGTAGTAGCTAGTCATTGGACAACTTACACAGAACTCGGTTCTTAAGGACGGTCCCAATGAGACAACCCACCATGTACTCCTACATGGCCTCTCACCGCTACCTTTACCAAATCGTGTTCACACGCTTAACTCTCGGCATCAGAACATAGCATAACACTCCAATCCATTCCCAATGAATCAGACCTGACACAACTCTAAGCAATAGCAGGCATGGCATGGTAGAAGCATAACATGGCTCAATCAACTCCTACACATGCTAGTGGGTTTCAACTATTTACTGTGGCAATGACAGGTCATGCAGAGGAATGGGTTCAACTACCGCAGCATAAAGTAGCAGTTGAATCGTTGTTGTCCTAATGCAATAAAAGAGAGCAGGAGCGAGAGAGTGGGATTGTATCAGAATGAACAAGGGGGTTTTGCTTGCCTGGTAGATCAATAGGGGGCACTGCTCCACTGATAGGTGCTCCCGAACACTTTCCAGAGCAGGACCTATCAAGAGGGAACGGTGTAGAAAATCAAACACAAGTATATGCAACAATATGATGCATGATCATGGCATGAATATGTGATGTTGTTTGAGTTAATGCATCTAGCATTTATTTAGTTGAGGTCCATTTGAACCAAGGGTTCAAATACAACTCCAAATTAAATTCTTAGATATGCCATAAGTGTGTTTTCATATATACAGCATGTATAGATGGTTTTTCATGCATGAAACTGGCATAAATGGATTCCTTGCATTTTTCTGATAATTTTTCATATATAAATTATTTCATTCTGAGCTACGGTTGAATTATTATGATTTTTTGAAGTTTAGGCAATATTCTGGAATTTCCTGAGTTAAAATAATTCCAAAAATCAATTATTGCGTCAGCTCTACGTCAGCATGACGTAAGCGGGTCAATGGGGCTGACCAGGTCAAACCTGACCCGTGGGGCCCGCGTGTCAGTGTCACAGGGCTAATCCTATTTTAGTTAAATCTAAACTAGGTAATTAGATGGGGCTAGCCCCACATGTCAATGACCCAGGGGAGGTCAAACCCTTGGTCAAAGGCCCAACACGCCGGCGGCTCGTCGCCGGTGACAGCACGCATCGCGGAGGCTCGGGTTTCGCCCTCAGGCGACCAAAAGGACGGCGGAGAGGCTCTGCGTGGAGCTGGGCGTGCGCCGCATCCAGGGAAGCACACGAGAGGGGCTGGGGTGGCTGGAGTCATCACCGGCGTCGACCTTGGTGGTCGCCGGAGCTCGGGGTCGACGCTATGGTGGCTGGGGAGTGGCGTGCTTAGCTCCTACGGCACCTACGCGGCGCGGTGAGCACGTGGGTGTGCTCGGTTGGGAGCTACGATGGCTGTGGCCACGGCGGCGAGAAGCTCGGGCGGCGGCGTGGTTCGGTCTCCGGCGGAGCGACGGCTACAACGTGCAAACAGAGCGCAAAGGAGGGGGGTTCGGGTCAGTGGCTCACGGCGAGTCGGACGAGCAGGTCGGCGAGGCCGGAGGACCGTCGGAGCGAGCGGGGCGGTGAGGCGGATCTCCGGCGACCCGAGGAGGATGAAGGGGTCGGGGACGATGCTTCGAGGCGTCCGGCACCGCGTGGCCTGGCGGAGAGGACTAGGGCGACGAGGCGGACCTCGTGGGCACGTCAGAGAGGCGAGGGGAAGGCGGTGGTCGCGGTGGCGCACGGCGGTGCTCTCCGCTGCGCTCGGGACAGAGGGGGAGAGCGAGACAGAGGATGGGGAGGAGCTCGGGGAGAATGGAGAGAGACCAGGGGGCTCGGTGGAGCTCTCGGGGGTGGACAGCGCTGAGGAGGGAGAGGAGGCAGCAAGCAGCTGCCTGGCGGGCATGCACGCTCGCCGTGCTCCCTTTCGCCGCTGCCTCCTGGCGAGGGAGACGACTGGCAACGGCCAGTTGGGCGGGCCACTGTTGGGACGTGATGGGCGCTAGGTAAGCGTCAGGTAAGTGTTTTCTTATTTCCTATTTTCTTTTTCTATTTCTGACATTTGTTTTGTACCAAAAAGAAATGTTAAAACACTTTCATAAATGCTGAAAATATTTGTGGCATCTAGATATAATATTCCAGAGGCCCTCACCAAAATCCAACATTTTTGGAGCCATTAAAATATTTATATAATTTAAACAGCTCCAAATCAAATATTTATGCATTGATTCAAAAATCCAAAATGTGTAGCAAAAATGTGCATCACCTCTGGTTGTTGTTCCCAACATTATCCAAAGAGCATGAACATTTTTGAAGAGCATTTTGGGTTCAATGAAAATCCATTTTAAAGTTGAACCTATTTGAATTTGCTTTGGTGCTAGGGTTTGAAACATCCCCATTTCAATTTCATTTGAAATTTAAACATGATGCACAAAGCAAGCCTAGGATCATACCAGAACTAGGGATGTGACAACTCGCCCCCACTCGAAAAAATCTCGTCCCGAGATTCAGTAGTTCACGGAAAGAAAGCGGGGTACTCAAGTCGAAGACGATCTTCTCGCTCCCAAGTAGCTTCTCTCTCGGAATGATGAGACCATTGAACCTTGAGAAACTTGATGTTATGACGTCGAGTGACACGCTCTGCTTGATCCAGAATGCTAACGGGGTACTCTCGATAAGTGAGGTTATCTTGGAGATCAAGCGTTTCGTGGTCCACTCCGCGGATGGGATCCGAGAAGCAACGCCTGAGTTGAGAGACGTGGAAGACATCATGAATTCGAGAAAGATGTGGGGGTAGTTCCAACAGGTAGGCAACCTCTCCTCGTTTAGCGAGAATGCGAAAAGGACCAATGTAGCAAGGAGCCAACTTGCCCTTGATACCAAAACGATGGGTACCCTTGAAAGGAGTAACCCAAAGGTAAGCCTTGTCGTCAACTTCATAAGCCACTTCCTTATGACGACGGTCATACTGGCTCTTTTGACGAGATTGGGCTGTTTTCAAATTTTCACGAATGATGCAAACTTGCTCTTCTGCCTCCTGGATCATATCCGGTCCAAAGAATTGTCTTTCACCGGTTTCTGACCAGTTCAAAGGTGTTCGACATCTTCGTCCATACAGAATTTCAAAGGGTGCTTTCTTAAGACTGGATTGGTAGCTATTGTTATAAGCAAACTCGGCAAAGGGAATACATTTCTCCCAATCCATACCGAATGAGATAACGCAAGCTCTAAGCATTTCTTCGAGAATTTGGTTGACCCTTTCCACCTGACCACTTGACTGAGGGTGGAAAGCGGTACTGAAGGAGAGATGGGTGCCCATGGCAGTTTGGAAACTTTCCTAGATATGAGAGGTGAAAAGACTGCCACAGTCTGAATTGATCTCTAGTGGAACACCATGGAGTGACACTATTCGGGAGATATATAAGTCAGCGAGCTGACTAGCAGTGATACTCTCTCGAACAGGTAGGAAGTGAGCCACTTTGGAGAGACGATCAATGACTACGAAGATAGCATTATTTCCTTTCTTGGTCCTGGGAAAGCCGGTGATGAAGTCCATACCAACTTTATCCCATTTCCATTCAGGAATAGCTAAAGGCTGAAGGGTGCCAGCAGGTCTCTGATGCTCTGCCTTCACGCGACGACAAACATCACAGTTAGCAATAAACTGAGCGATTTCTCTCTTCATCCTAGTCCACCAGAACCTCTGGCGTAGGTCCTGATACATCTTTGTACTACCGGGATGAATCGTGAGAGGGGATTCATGGGCCTCCTTAAGGATTATTTTCCGAAGATGCTGCTTCTTGGGGACCACCAGGCGATTCCCGAAGAAAACAACACCCCGATCATCTATAGAGAAACTACCAGCAATGCCCTTGGCAATGTTTCTCTTGATCCGGGTAATCCCCGTATCATGCTTCTGGGCTTCTATGATATGATCCACAAGAGTAGGCTTCGCCACCAAGGTAGAGAGGAATCCGTGAGGAGCAATGTGAAGGTTAAGCTTATAGAATTCCTCATGAAGAAGTGGTTGGCCCGGCTGCAACATGAGATTGTTGCAATAGGACTTACGACTTAGCGCATCAGCCATGACATTCCCCTTGCCCGGGGTGTAGGTAATCCCTAAGTCGTAATCTGAGATCAACTCCAACCAACGTCTTTGCCTAAGGTTCAAATCTGGTTGGGTGAAAATATACTTGAGACTCTGGTGGTCGGTGTAAATCTCGCAACGTTTACCGAGAAGGTAATGTCGCCATGTCTTAAGTGCATAGACTATGGCTGCAAGCTCTAGATCATGTGTAGGATAATTATCCTCATGTGGATGCAACTGTCGAGATGCATAGGAAATCACATGGCGATCCTGCATAAGAATGCAACCTAGTCCCTGTCGTGAGGCATCACAATAGACAACAAAGTCCTTAGTGAAATCCGGTGGCACAAGTATGGGAGCAGAAGTCAGGCGTCTTTTCAGTTCCTGAAAACTGTGCTCACACTGTGGGGACCACTCATACTTTTTATCTTTCTTCAGAAGTTCCGTGAGAGGTTTGGCCACTTTGGAGAAGTTCTCAATGAAGCGGCGACAATAACTGGCTAGGCCAAGGAAACTCCTAACTTGTTTAACTGTTTCAGGTGGAGTCCAATCAAGAACGGCCTGAACTCTCTCGGGATTGACAGCAATGCCCTTACCAGAGATTACGTGGCCGAGGTAGGTCACTTCTGGCAACCAAAATTCGCACTTGGAGAACTTGGCATAAAGGCGGTGCTCTTTGAGTTTTTCTAGCACAAGTCTAAGATGTTCAGCATGATCTTCCTCGTTCTTCGAGTAAATAAGAATATCATCGAGGTAAACCACGACGAACTTATCTAAGTACTCCATGAAGATCGAGTTCATTAAGCGGGAGAACGTAGCTGGAGCATTGGTTAGACCAAAGGACATGACGGTGTACTCGTACTGACCATAACGAGTGACAAAAGCCGTCTTAGGAATGTCCCCATTTCTGATCTTGATTTGGTGGTAGCCTAACCTCAAGTCCATCTTGGAAAAGACCGAGGATCCAGCGAGCTGATCATACAGATCGTTGATCCTGGGGAGCGGATACTTGTTCTTTATTGTGACCAAATTAACGGGACGATAATCTACAACCATTCGGTCTGTACCATCCTTCTTCTTGACGAAGAGGACGGGGCAAGCCCAGGGAGAAGAACTAGGGCGGATGAAACCCTTTTGCAAGGATTCATCGAGTTCTTTCTTAAGCTCGGCTAGCTCTAAGGGTGCCATCTTGTAAGGTCTCCTAGAAATTGGGGAGGTTCCGGGGATAAGATCTATGACAAACTCTACATCTCTGTCAGGTGGAATACCTGGCAGTTCCTCTGGAAAGACATCCGGAAAGTCACGGACTACCGGGATATCTTCAAGGTCTGGAAGAGGGCTGGCATTAAGAGAATAGAGTTGACGCTTTGCAACTCCGGTGGAGACAGTGACTATCTTGCCAGATGGATGTGTGAGCTGAACAGACCTAGTGTAACAATCAATCTTGGCATAATGAGCTTTCATCCAGTCCATACCCAAGATGATGTTAATATCTGTATACTTGAGGGCTATAAGTGATGCAAGGAATACAAGTCTATCAACAAGGATTTCATTACCATGGCTTATTCTGGTAGTTTGCCATCTAGACCCCGGAGTTTGGATTTCAAGTGGAGTTGGCATATCACAAAATGACATGTCGTGCAAACGAGCATAGCCTTCAGAGATGAAGGAGTGAGATGGTCCGGTATCAAACAGAACCAAAGCTGTATGGCAATTGACAAGGAGGGTACCAAGAACGACATCCGGATCATCATGAGTGTCTTTAGCTGAGACGTGATGCACACATCCACATTCAGTGGGAGCTGACTTGACACTAATCATCTTGCGTGATGGCTTACCATGGCCAACAGACTTCTCAGGCTGGGGTGGAGCATAGTTGGTTTGAGAACAGTCACGTGCATAGTGTCCTGGCTCTCCGCATGTGAAGCAAGTCCCTGAAGTAGGACGTGGACCCACATTGACAAGCGATCTACCAATAGGTCTGGGTGGAGCATATGACTGAACTGGGTGAGGCGCCACAGAAGAGGGCCTCTGTGTATAACCGGGTGGAAGAGCAGAGTTCGGAATCCAAATCCGGCGCTTCTGCGAAGTAGAACCGGAGGAAGAAACCAAATCACGGTTGTGCTTACGAGACTCCTCGTAAGTGAGTTGAGCTGTTTCTGCGTTAATGGCCTTGTTCACAAGAGCCTGGAATGTATTGCAATGATGCAAGTGGAGATCACGATGCAACTTGGGGTTGAGACCCTTCCAGAACCTAGCCTGCTTCTTGGCGTCTGTGGACACTTCTTCTGTAGCATAGCGGGCGAGGTTCTCAAACTCTCTACTGTAAGCATCAACAGCCATCTTACTCTGAGTGAAACTACAGAACTCTTCTCTCTTGCGGTCAATGAGAGCCTGAGGAATGTGATGCTCGCGAAAAGCCTCAGTGAAATCTCTCCAGGTGGTTATCTGGCCAGCTGGAAGCATAGCCTCATAGTTCTGCCACCAAAGACTAGCGGGACTTTTCTAGGTGACCTTGTCACTTTCGGCTACGTTCATAGACCGCAGCTTGTGTGTGATACTACGGAGCCAGTCATCTGCATCGAGTGGTTCAATGGAATGATGGAAGGTAGGTGGTTTCAGACCAATGAAATCATAGATGGATGCTGACTCTTTGTGCTGGGGTGCGGTGTTCTCCTCGATACGTGCTAACAAGCGGTTAGACTCATGCTTGTTCCTCTCCATCTCTAACATGAACTCTGTCAACGAAGACTGGTCGGGAGGATCGTCATCCCTACCATCTCCGTGGTTCCGGCTACGAGCAACAGAACTTCGGTTAACTGACGACATCCTAAAGAACCAACCAAGGAAACAAAGGATGGATTCAGCATCATCAAAAGGATGTAGAATATAGTACGAGGAAAAATACTATCTCTTGAACTCCTAGGACAATTCCGGCAGCATAACGGCAGTAAAATGCTCGAAATGAGACATTCTGCAAAAGACGGGGTAGCACCATACTCAACATCATCACTCAAGGTTTTGGGATGTTACTAAACAGGCTACACCGGAAGTACTCGAACTGGGATATGACTCAGATCAACCAATCCTAAGAGACTACGGAGTAGTAACACATGATCCTAATAGACAGAAGAGGAAGCCTAGCTCCTTAACCCCGTAGGAAAGATAGGATGACTCAGATCAGAAGGCATGAGGTATAGGGAGTAAAAAGAGCCTTATGTTCCCTTCCACAATCAATTCCCTTACATAACTAAAGAATTTCTAGACTCAACTTCGACCAGGTTGGCTTGGAAATCCTACAGGCAGTCAGGCTCTGATACCAAAGCTTTCGGAACCCCGATTCTAAGTCACACCGATCTAGCATGTAACACCTCATATCACTTTGCGGCCTCACGCACGGTATCCCCACGGGTGTCGCCTTACCATGGCCCGGGACCGTTTGCGCCTTTTGGCTCACGTATATGATAGTGTCGCTAGCATCCATATGACAGAGAACCCGGGCCGACATGGCTAGTCGTGAACCCAAAGCGGCACAGACCTATGGAGACAGGCATACATGAATCACATCGAGCATGTCGGTCAACAGCGTATGAATCCAAGCTGTAGCACTGGGCTAACAGGACTCCGGAAGTCACCGCGTGACATTTCCCCGAAGGGACAGACATAGGAACGAAGTGGAACACATGTCGGCCAGTCAAGTGTTCTGAGCAGTAGTGCTGGGCTAGCAGGACTTCAGTGAACTGGGCTGTAGCGGACTACTATGGCTCAAGGAAGCACCAGACTACATTTCCCCATAAGAGAGGCTGCCAAGGATAAACAACTAGATTATCGGATCCCACACATAGAAATACACGTCACACGTACGCATAACATGCAAGT
The DNA here is from genome assembly GCF_003073215.2 of Triticum urartu. Lineage (NCBI taxonomy): Eukaryota > Viridiplantae > Streptophyta > Magnoliopsida > Poales > Poaceae > Triticum > Triticum urartu. The sequence continues at coordinate 213,171,281 of NC_053027.1, forward strand.
ATGTGTTGTACAACATGGCATCACAACATAACGCAACTCATATAGATAAATGCTCAAAAGAGCCACATAGCATCAATACAAACAGGGGTCACATGACCCATCATTCAGAGCATACAAGCAACGGAAGCATTACATGTCTGAGTACAGACAACTACAAAATAAAAATGCCGAGAAGCCTGACTATCTACAAGTCCCTCCAAGGTACAAGATCGTAGCTGAGGTAACAAGCTACTCGTCGAAGTCCAAGCGGTACTACTAGTGAGACAGATGTCTCACCTGCAAAACATAAATAAAGCAAACGTGAGTACAAAGGTACTCAGCAAGACTTACATCAGATCCTATCATACATGCATTTGTATCAAGAAGGTAATGTGGGGTTTAGTTGCAGCAAGCCAGCTTTGACTCAGTGGCTATCCTGTTCTACGACAACGAGAAACTTCTTTAAGGTGAGGCAGCGCACACGAGTCCACTAATCACCACATTAATGCACTACTATGGATTCATCCCCGTCTCTCCTACGAGAAGGCCATCCATAGCACTCACACTTATCTTGAGCATTTTAGAGTATCCACTTCAGGTTGTCTATGTACCACGTAAGCATCCAAGAAGTCCATAACCGAGGACACGGCTATTCGAATAGATCATGATAACCCTGCAGGGGTGTACTTCTTCACACACGCTCTCACCACTTATCACCATATACACTTCATGTATCTCGGCAACCTTCAAGCGGAAGCCTGGTGAGGGTGTCGGCCACGACCTAACTAACCACGCAAGACTCTAGTCCAAGTTTATCGCCTATTCGGGTTCCATCCGCAAGGAGATCCGGCCAGGGTGTCGCTCACGGCCCCAAACGATGTGTACAGGGTTCCCGAGCCCACCATCCGGGTGCCACTCGGTACACCGGGCCACGGTGCCTTGTCTGTCCCAAGTCCACCCTGCCGGGTGCCACTCGGTAGAAAAATAGCACTACCTACAAACACCAGAAACTAGTTGCAACTCCTGGAGAGAGATCAAGTTGGTTAATAAGTCGAGAGGGGTCGAGTTACCGGAACCCAATGTGTGGTAGTAGCTAATCATTGGACAACTTACACAGAACTCGGTTCTTAAGGACGGTCCCAATGAGACAACCCACCATGTACTCCTACATGGCCTCTGACCGCTACCTTTACCAAATCATGTTCACACGCTTAACTCTCGGCATCAGAACATAGCATAACACTCCAATCCATTCCCAATGAATCGGACCTGACACAACTCTAAGCAATAGCATGCATGGCATGGTAGAGGCATAACATGGCTCAATCAACTCCTACACATGCTAGTGGGTTTCAACTATTTACTGTGGCAATGACAGGTCATGCAGAGGAATGGGTTCAACTACTGTAGCATAAAGTAGCAGTTGAATCGTTGTTGTCCTAATGCAATAAAAGAGAGCAGGAGCAAGAGAGTGGGATTGTATCAGAATGAACAAGGGGGTTTTGCTTTCCTGGTAGATCAATAGGGGGGCACTGCTCCACTGATAGGTGCTCCCGAAAACGTTCTGGAGCAGGACCTATCGAGAGGGAACGGTGTTGAAAATCAAACACAAGTATATGCAACAATATGATGCATGATCATGGCATGAAGATGTGATGTTGTTTGAGTTAATGCATCTAGCATTTATTTAGTTGAGGTCCATTTGAACCAAGGGTTCAAATACAACTCCAAATTAAGTTCTTAGATATGCCATAAGTGTGTTTTCATATATACAACATGTATAGATGGTTTTTCATGCATGAAACTGGCATAAATGGATTCCTTGCATTTTTCTGATAATTTTTCATATATAAATTATTTCATTCTGAGCTACGGTTGAATTATTATGATTTTTTGATGTTTAGGCAATATTCTGGAATTTCCTGAGTTAAAATAATTCCAGAAGTCAATTATTGCGTCAGCTCTATGTCAGCATGACGTAAGCGGGTCAACGGGGCTGACCAGGTCAAACCTGACCCGTGGGGCCCGCGTGTCAGTGTCACAGGGCTAATCCTATTTTAGTTAAATCTAAACTAGGTAATTAGATGGGGCTGGCCCCACATGTCAATGACCCAGGGGTGGTCAAACCCCTGGTCAAAGGCCCAACACGCCGGCGGCTCATCGCCGGCGGCTCATCGCCGGCGACAGCACGCACGGCGGAGGCTCGGGTTTCGCCCTCAGGCGACCAAAAGGACGGTGGAGAGGCTCTGCGTGGAGCTGGGCGTGCGCCGCATCCAGGGAAGCACACGAGAGGGGCTGGGGTGGCGGGAGTCATCACCGGCGTCGACCTTGGCGGTCGCCGGAGCTTGGGCGAGCTCGGGGTCGACGCTACGGTGGTCGGGGAGTGGCATGCTTAGCTCCTACGGCACCTACGTGGCGCGGTGAGCACGTGGGTGTGCTTGGTTGGGAGCTACGACGGCTGTGACCACGGCGGCGAGAAGCTCAGGCGGCGGCGTGGTTCGGTCTCCGGCGGAGCGACGGCTACAACGTGCAAACAGAGCGCAAAGGAGGGGTGTTCGGGTCAGTGGCTCACGGCGAGTCGGACGAGCAGGTCGGCGAGGCCGGAGGAGCGTCAGAGCGAGCGGGGCGGCGAGGCGGATCTCCAGCGACCCGAGGAGGATGAAGGCATCGGGGACGATGCTTCGAGGCGTCCGGTGCCGCGTGGCCTGGCGGAGAGGACTAGGGCGACGAGGCGGACCTCGTGGGCACGTCGGAGAGGCGAGGGGAAGGCGGTGGTCACGGTGGCGCACGGTGGTGCTCTCTGCTGCGCTCAGGACAGAGGCGGAGAGCGAGACAGAGGATGGGGAGGAGCTCAGGGAGAATGGAGAGAGACCAGGGGGCTCGGTGGAGCTCTCGGGGGTGGACAGCGCTGAGGAGGGAGAGGAGGCAGCAAGCAGCTGCCTAGCGGGCACGTAGGCTCGCCGTGCTCCCTTTCGCCGCTGCCTCCTGGCGAGGGAGACGACTGGCAACGGCCAGTTGGGCCGGGCCACTTTGGGCCGTGGTGGGGCGCCAGGTAAGTCTTAGGTAAGTGTTTTCTTATTTCCTGTTTTCTTTTTCTATTTCTGACATTTGTTTTGTACCAAAAAGAAATGTTAAAACACTTTCATAAATGCTGAAAAAATATTTGTGGCATCTAGATATAATATTCCAGAGGCCCTCACCAAAATCCAACATTTTTGGAGCCATTAAAATATTTATATAATTTAAACAGCTCCAAATAAAATATTTATGCATTGATTCAAAAATCCAAAATGTGTAGCAAAAATGTGCATCATCTCTGGTTGTTGTTCCCAACATTATCCAAAGAGCATGAACATTTTTGAAGAGCATTTTGGGTTCAATGAAAATCCATTTTAAAGTTGAACCTATTTGAATTTGCTTTGGTGCTAGGGTTTGAAACATCCCCATTTCAATTTCATTTGAAATTTAAACATGATGCACAAAGCAAGCCTAGGATCATACCAGAACTAGGGATGTGACAATATATATGCGAAAGAAGTAGGTCGGTGGAGCTATGAGGAGCCCACAAGGGTGGGGCCTGCCTACCCCCCTGGGCGCGCCCTCCTACCTCGTGGCTTCCTCGTTGCTTCCTTGACTTCCACTCCAAGTCTCCTGGATTGCGTTTGTTCCAAAAGCGATCCTTGCGAAGGTTTCATTCCGTTTGGATTCCGTTTGATATTCCTTTTCTGTGAAACACTGAAATAGGCAAAAAAAATAGCAATTTGCACCAGGCCTTCGATTAATAGGTTAGTCCCAAAAATAATATAAAAGAGCATATTAAAGCCCATTAAACATCCAAAACAGATAATATAATGGCATGAAACAATCAAAAATTATAGATACGTTGGAGACGTATCAGTGACCAGTCCCTTTGCAGTAGAAGCACTCAGTTTTAGGCTTAGGTCCAGACTTGGGATTCTTTCCGGGAGCAACAACTTGCTTGATGTTCTTCTTGAAGTTCCCCTTCTTCCCTTTGCCTTTTTTCTTGAAACTAGTGGTCTTGTTAACCATCAACACTTAATGCTCCTTCTTGATTTCTACCTCCGCAGTCTTGAGCATTGCGAAGAGCTCGGGAATTGTCTTTTCCATCCCTTTCATATTATAGTTCGTCATGAAGCCTTTATAGCTTGGTGGCAGTGACTGAAGAACTCTGTCAATAACACTATCATTCGGAATATTAACTCCCAGCTGAGTCAAGTGGTTATGGTACCCAGACATTCTGAGTATGTGTTCACTGACAGAACTGTTCTCCTCCATCTTGTAGCTATAGAACTTGTTGGAGACTTCATATCTCTCAACTCAGGCATTTTCTTGAAATATTATCTTCAATTCTTGGAACATCTCATATGCCCCATGACGTTCAAAACGTCTTTGAAGTCTCGATTCTAAGCCGTAAAGCATGGCACACTGAACTATCGAGTAGTCATCAGCTTTAGCTTGCCAGACGTTCATAACATCCGGAGTGGCTCCTGTAGGAGGCCTTGCACCTAGCGGTGCTTCCAAGACGTAATTCTTCTGTGCAGCAATGAGGATAATCCTCAAGTTACGGACCCAGTCCGTGTAGTTGCTACCATCATGTTTCAACTTATCTTTCTCTAGGAACGCATTAAAATTCAAGGGAACAGTATCATGGGCCATTGATCTACAACAGCATAGAGATGCAAAAACTACCAGGACTAAGTTCATGATAAATTTAAGTTCAATTAATCATATTACTAAAGAACTCCCACTTAGATAGACATCCCTCTAGTCATCTAAATGATCACGTGATCCATATCAACTATACCATGTCCAATCATCAAGTTAGATGGAGTAGTTTTCAATGGTGAACATCTCTATGTTGATCATATCTACTATATGATTCACGTTCGACCTTTCGGTCTCAGTGTTCCGAGGCCACAGCTGTATATGCTAGGCTCATCAAGTTTAACCTGAGTATTCTACATGTGCAAAACTATTTACACCCATTGTATGTGAGCGTAGAGCTTATCACACCCAATCATATCGTGGTGTCTCGGCACGACGAACTGTAGCAACGGTGCATACTCAGGGAGAACACTTATACCTTGAAATTTAGTGAGGGATCATCTTATAATGCTACCGTCGTACTAAGCAAAATAAGATGCATAAAAGATAAACATCACATGCAATCAAAATATGTGACATGATATGGCCATCATCATCTTGTGCCTTTGATCTCCATCTCCAAAGCACCATCATGATCTCCATCGTCACCGGCTTGACACCTTGATCTCCACGCCCCATCATCACAGCCCTCCGCTCGTCGGCCACACCAACCTCTCCATCGATTGTGAGTCTGGCCGGCCGGCTAAGGCGTCAATCCACCACTCGTCGCGCCTAAATCGACGCAGCCACCGCACGTCTTAGCTGGCTCCGCTCCCGCATACCCTGGCTGGCCCTGCCGCTGTGCGTCGTAGTTGTCAGCGCCGCACAAGCACTGGCTACGACCGCCACGTGAGCACCGAAGCTCCTCGGTGACTTTGATGCTGTCGGCCTCGGCGTTACTCGTACCCGGATGAATCGCCCCGTGGGATCGACCTCGCTTGCGCACGATTCGACTGCTCCTCCGCTCCATGGATCCACCCTTCCCCACCTCTTCTCTCTCAGGACTGGGTGGCTGGATTTTTGGATGGGGGATCCCAATGGGAGGAGGGTAGGCGGTGGTGGCACTCGGCGGGGGGGGGGGGGGGGGGGGGGGGGGGGGGGGGGGGTGGCCGGTGGCGCGCGGTCAGGGCAGGGCAGGAGGTGGCGTTGCGCTGCCGGTGGAGATAGGATTGAGAGGCCGGGTCATGCGTGGTTGGGAAATTTTTTTCTCTCCCATACCGGTTCGGCTGACTTACCATGAAGACTGCGGGTTCAATAACTAAACTGAGAGGGACTTTCATGTAAAAACGCCGCGACGGTGAACCCGGAGACTCAATCCGTGCTTTATTATTAGGGAGAGATATTTCGGAGTATTACATTGATATCATGCTGCCTTTGGATTATTAGTGGTTAGTATGATTATTTTCATGATACTAGTTGACATTCTGTTGCTTGGAGTATTATTTTTGGATTCATCATGACAGTAGTGTAGTGCTACCCATGGAGTATTTTGAGGTGATGATATTATGCTTGGATTATTTGTTGGTTATTGCTATGACTTGAATTATAGTTTGATAGTTGATATTGGAGTATCAGTTATAACAGTTATATTTTTGGGGATAAATTCCGTCATTAAGTTGGTCAGGTGCCACCGAACCGGGCTTTTCCAGTGCAACCACATTTTCCTTATGGGAAGGCCCTAATGCGGTCTATTGTCATGTCTCTCGCTGGTGCCTCCAATGAGGGAAGGCTATGGGCGTGTGTACCCTGGCCCGGTAAGCAGACATAACCTTGTGTGCCCGTAGTTGTTAGGCGCCTTTTTGTCCCGTTGGGACGTTTATGTTTTGGCCACGACGGTGGTCGTTGTGTCTTTGGTAGACACGGGGCCACCCAAGACTAAACCCAGAAGGGGTGTTGGTCAGAGTGGTCAGGAGAGTGTCATGGCAGTAGATCGGTTTTGTCGGAATGCCGTTGGTCCACCCGAATGGGAGTACGAGTCCATGGGTTCTGTGGTGTGGGTACAGTGTGCTACCTCTGCAGAGTGTATTTAATCTATCGATAGCATGGGTTCGTACTAGGTCCCACCGTTCGATCAACACTCACATGACGGAATGACTTATAGGTGATATATATATATATATGTTGATATTTTGAGCAGTACAGATTGGCAGGATGTTGATGATGATGTTGGAGACCAAGTGTTGGTCATGGTAGTGATTGCTGGAAGGATCACGTTTGAGACCAAGTTTTGGTCATGGTAGTGATCGCCGGAAGGATCACGTTTGAGACCAAGTGTGGGTCGTGGTTGTGATCGCCAGAAAGATCACTGTTTGGATTTGATCATGAGGTGATCGAGATAGTATATTGCTTGGCGGGTTAGCCAAGAGAAATATGGTTATGGAGATCTGAGATGGTGATTTGTTAGTATTGTATTAGTTTCATCCCAGGCTTAGTAGTTTCATCATAATAATAGTTAATTTAATTAACCTGTTAATGCTATGTTATTGTTTTGCCTTGATGTTTATGGTTGTTGTGACCTTGCAAGTACATTCAATGTACTGACCTGGCGTGTCATGCCAGCTTCCAGGTGATGCCATGATTGCTTGATGGCTTGTCAATGGTTACCGTGCGTGTGAGCTAGATCGTGTCCCAGCCAGAGTCCCTGCGGAGTGGAGTTCACTGATACGTCTCCGTCGTATCTATAATTTTTGATTGTTCCATGCCAATATTATTCAACTTTCATATACTTTTTGGCAACTTTTTATATTATTTTTGGGACTAACATATTGATCCAGTGCCCTGTGCCAGTTCCTGTCTGCTGCATGTTTTTGGTTTCGCAGAATATCCATATCAAATGGAGTCCAAACGGGATAAAAACGTACGGAGCTTATTTTTGGAAAATATGGAAAATTCGGAAGGAAAATCAACGCGAACCAGTGCCTGAGGTGGTCATGAGGCAGGGGGGTGCCCCCCTAGGGCGCGCCCCTACCCTCGTGAGCCCACCGTAAGGCAGTTGACGCTCTTCTTTTGCCGCAAGAAAGCTAATTTTCAGAAGAAAAAAATCACGGCGAAGGTTTCAGGCCAATCGGAGTTACGGATCTCCATATATATATACGAAACGGTGAAACAGAGCGAGAATAGAACTGAGAACCAGAGAGAAACAGAGAGATAGATCCAATCTCGGAGGGGCTCTCGCCCCTCCCATGCTATGGAGGCCAAGGACCAGAGGGGAAACCCTTCTCCCATCTAGGGAGGAGGTCAAGGAAGAAGAGGAAGAAGGGGGCCCCTCTCCCCCTCTCCTCCAGTGGCGCCGGAATGCCGCCGTGGCCATCATCATCATCACCGCGGTCTTCACCAACACCAACGCCATCTTCACCAACATCTCCATCACCTTCCCCCCTCTATCTACAGCGGTCCACTCTCCCGCAACCCGCTGTACCCTCTACTTGAACATGGTGCTTTATGCTTCATATTATTATCCAATGATGTGTTGCCATCCTATGATGTCTGAGTAGATTTTCGTTGTCCTGTTGGTGGTTGATGAATTGCTATGATTGATTTAATTTGCTTGTGGTTATGTTGCTGTCCTTTGGTGCCCATCATATGAGCGCGCGCGTGGATCACACCATAGGGTTAGTTGTATGTTGATAGGACTATGTATTGGAGGGCAAGAGTGACAGAAGCTTCAACCTAGCATAGAAATTGATGCATACGGGATTGAAGGGGGACCAATATATCTTAATGCTATGGTTGGGTTTTACCTTAATGAACATTAGTAGTTGCGGATGCTTGCTAATAGTTCGAATCATAAGTGCATAGACTTCCAAGTAAGGGATGACATGCTAGAAGTGGCCTCTCCCACATAATACTTGCTATCGGTCTAGTAAAGTAGTCAATTGCTTAGGGGCTATATCGCAACTCCTAGCACCACTTTTCCACACTCACTATATTTACTTTATTGCTTCTTTACTTACAACAACCCCTACCTTTTATTTACTTGCTCTTTATTATATTGCAAACATATCCAACAACACATACAAAGTACTTCTAGTTTCATACTTGTTCTAGGTAAAGCGAACGTCAAGCGTGCGTAGAGTTGTATCGGTGGTTGATAGAACTTGAGGGAATATTTGTTCTACCTTTAGCTCCTCGTTGGGTTCGACACTCTTACTTATCGAAAACTGTTGTGATCCCCTATACTTGTGGGTTATCAAGACCTTTTTCTGGCGCCGTTGCCGGGGAGCAATAGCGTGGGGTGAATATTCTCGTGTGTGCTTGTTTGCTTTATCACTAAGTAATTTTTATTTGCTGTTCTTAGTTGTTTTCTATCTTTAGTTATGGGTAGGAAAACCAAAATACCACAAAAATTAGTTGTACCTACTGAACCAATGGTTGAAGAAGTAATCAAAATCTATCACACTGCTGAAGCTTATTACTTGGATCATCTTCGATCCCTTTGTGCTCGTGCTGAAACCCCAACTAGCTTGGTTGAGGGAAAATCTTTAGATGAGCATGCTTGTTATGTGCGACACCGTATATCTGAAAAAGGGAAATTATTATGGAGTCAAATTCAACGTTTGCAATGCTATGCTTGGAATTTATGTGAATTATATGATTTTACTTGTTGTTCTGAAAACCCTAAGAAACACCTTCCCTACCAATGTGAGTTTATTGATAATGGAATCTTATCTTCTTATGCTAAAGGTGTTTATAGTTACTATGATATTCAACAAATTGAAGAATTTGTTGCTTTTGAGGGTGCTTATGAAATTGCTTCTTTGATTGAAAAGTATGATGCTACTTTTCACAAATTTGAAAATTTTGCTATACTTAAATATTGCTATGATAATTATGCTTCTAATACCTATGTTAAACAATATATTGAGGAATACTCCACTGTCCAAGAAGAGACTAATATATTGCAGGACTCTATGGAAGAAGAAATTGATGAAACTATAAGCTCATTGGATGAAAAAGATGAGGAGGAAAGCGAAGGACAAAAGGAGGAAGAGCAGATTGATCACCCGTGCCCACCTTCTAATGAGAGTATGTAACATCCCAAAATTCTAAATTTTGGAATGTTATAATAAATAGATAGATTCGGTTGATTGTTTGATTAATTGTCTGAAAGTGAGTGAATTCGAAACTTTTGAAAGTTAAATGAGAGGGAATAAAAGGACTTTCCCAGACTTTCATATTTGCTTTTGATCTCCGTGAATTCAAATTCTTTTCAAATACAAAACCCTGGAGAGAAGATGACATGACTTCTTCCATTTATTTAAATGAAAAGGGTTGTTGAAAATATTTGAATTTCATTTGAAAATATTTTCAATTCTGAAACTTTATGCAACTCAATGATTTTCACGAGAGAAGATAAAATGACTTCTTCAAATTATATGAAATATGAGTTGGGAGTTTCAAAGAATTAAATTCAAAGTTCTTTTGAATTTAATTTTCAATTTGGAATGTTATACATTAGATCATCATGCATATCTTATTTTCTTGCATTTTGGTCGATCCTAGAAATTTCACGCAACTCAAGGACCTTCGGAGAGAGTTGGAGATTTCGTTATTTTCATATTTGAGAGTTTTCTCGAAATTGAAAAAGAGGATCATTTGATTTATTTATTTCATCTTCAATTATTTTTCCGATATCAAAAATATAAGAGAGGGAATAATATGACTTTCCCAAAATTTAGGAAAAATGAAGATCTAATGGATAAATCAAATTTTGTTTTTCCGGAGTTTATTCGCATTTTATTTGGATAGGGAAAAATGCGTGTTTTCAAAAAAAATTGCATTTTAGGTCCGGAGTAAAGCTCATTTTGTTCGGCTCATTTTTAGGAGTCGGGGAAAATTTACTTTAGATTTTTCGGAGTTTGTTTAGTTAGTTTTCTTTTGTTTTTCTGCGCGCGAAAATCAGTTAAAAAAAGAGCAGGCCAGCCGGGCCAAAGGCCCAGCCAGCCACCGCCCCCAGCCAGCGCTAGCGCCAGGCGCCAGGCGCAGCGCGCCAGCCAGGCCGCCGCCTCGCCTCTCGTTTCCTTAGCCGAGTCCTAAAAGGACTCTAGGCTAGCCCTTTCCTTTGTTTCATTTTCCTTTTCCCTCTTTTTCTTGTCCCCTACCCCAAGTAAATCCCCCCCTCACCTATATAAATACCCCCATAGACCCCCCATCTCCTCACACCAAAAACCCAAACCCCCTCTCCTCCCCAAGCCGCGCCCCACCCCGCGCCCCTCACCCGCCGCCGCCGCCCCTATAGCGCCGCCGCCGCCACCCTAGCACGCCGCCATCGCCACCGTTCGCCCCGCCTCATCGGAGGTAGCCCCGCGCCTCTCTTTTTCTTCCCCGTGGTTCGGTTCTTTTAAAAGAAACCGTTCCGGTTTTCTTTTCCGGTTTTTCTCTCCGATTCTTTGTTTCGGTTTCTTTTCCGAAACCCTAGATCGGTTTTCCATTTCTTTTTCGTTTTCTTCACCGAAACCCTAGATCGGATTCGTTTTCTTTTCCGATTTAGTTGTCTTTGGACCGTTCGCCGGACCGTTCGTCCTAACGAACGTGATCACCGGATTCTTCTAGGTTAACGAACGTCCGTTCGTTTAACCGTTCTTCTTTTTCTTCTCGTCGGATTTATTCCATGATCGTGATCTCAGATCCGATCTTCGTTCTACTTTATCTTCTCGCCCGTTTATCGGAATCAGGTGATTCAAGCGCCTGGAGTTTCGTCTCGAAACTGCCGTTCCGTCTAATCAACTTGAACAAGCTTTTACCACAATAAAATTTGACCTAGTTTCAACTTGTTAGAACCGAGTTGTTTTCTTCCGCCGTTTGTTTTCCATCGTTTGTTCGGTTCGTTCTTTCTTTGCAACCGGAGTTCTTAAGTTGAACTTTCTGGTTTGTTCTCTCGTTCGAGTTTTACTTGTGCATTAGATGAGTACTTATTGTGTGGTTACTATTGTTTGCTTACGATAGATTGACCGGAGTGTGACGAGTAGATCTATCAAGAGTTTTAAGTGCGAATCATCTTCATCTACATTGCAGGCAAGTTCACACTTTGATCATACCTTTTCTACAACCCATGTTTTATTACATTAGATCAATCCTCTCACCTTGCATGATTAGGATCTAATTAAATTGAGGGATGGGAATTAGATGAGGTAGTACCTATTACCTGTATTATTATGAAACCTTTGGGAGTTACTTCTACGTTTGCTTATTATGCCATGCTATGCTAGTAGACGTGGATTGGGTGAGTGATATCCATGACAGATGTGAGTTGATAATTTTAATGGTTTATCTAAGGTGGAAACTTAAACACACATCTGGGTGGATTGAGGCACCTGATGTCTATCAGGACTTGCCTGTTTTTTTTCGGACCGCCACCCAGGCTCAAAGGGATCATAAGATAATTCATGCTAGAAACTTCTGTGTGCAGCCACATGCTAATATGGGCTCTGGCATAGTTGACTAAGTTGTGCGAACTCTTACGGGGTGGACTAGTAGATGTAGGGGATGTAGGTGTACCGGTCTACCCCACATGTAAGGTGCTAGCGCTTCTGAAAGACTATGTCTCGGTCATCCGTTTCTCAAACACCATGTAGTGCGAGAAAACAAACGGAGGCGATCGAGTCATGTGGGGAAAAGTGCGCAAACCTCTGCAGAGTGTACAAACTAATCATGATTAGCCGTGTCCCCGGTTATGGACATCTTGAGTATCTAGTACTTGAATATCATGTGAATCTCAACATGTTACTTCTAATTAATGTTGTTGGGTTTTAATTATTTTTAATTGGGATTGAGAATGCTGTCAACCATTCTCGATGTTTCAAAACCACCATGATAGTAATTAATTGTATTCCTTTGCAGTAGGGAAAAATTGGCTTTACGCAAAAACCTTATAACCATAGAGCTTTTCCACCAGCCATATATGCATGTAGTGATAGCCATTGTTCATCATTCTCTATGGTGTGAATTTGCCAGTACATTCAATGTACTGACCCGTTTCGGGCTGCAACGTCTCATGTTGCAGGTTTCTTACGACGAGTAAGTGATACGTTAGGGTTACGATTTCTACACTCAACTTTGCCGTTGGTGTTGATGGGAAACCACAACATTGTTGCTTCCGCTATTTGGATTGAGGTAATGGTATTTACGTTACTTTATACATGTGATTTACCTCTGTTATAAATCCTTCGAGTACTGTGTGTGTCAGCATACTGATCCAGGGATGACACATAAGCACAGAGACTTGACCCATTCGGGTCGGGTCGCTACAGAGTAACTCTTCAACTCATACATTGTTTAATTCCCCTTCGTGCTTAGCGAAGGATGATTGCTATGATGACTGTTATGATCCCTATGATTCTTTTGAAATATCCCTTTTTGATGATGCTTGCTATGCTTATGGCCAAGATGCGAATATGAATTATGCTTATGGTGATGAACTTGCTATAGTTCCTTATGTTAAACATGAAATTGTTGCTATTGCACCCACGCATGATAGTCCTATTATCTTTCTGAATTCTCCCGATTATACTATATCGGAGAAGTTTGCACTTATTAAGGATTATATTGATGGGTTGCCTTTTACCGTTGCACATGATGATTTCGATGATTATAATATGCATGTGCTTGCTGCTCCTACTTGTAATTATTATGAGAGAGGAACTATATCTCACCCTCTCTATGTTTCCAACATGATAAAATTGCAAGAAACTGTTTATACTATGCATTGGCCTTTACTAGGTGTGCATGAATTGTTATTTTATGACATGCCGATGGGAAGAGAGTTAGACTTTGTCATTGCTTGATATATGTTGCTTTGTGCTCTCTACTAAATTACAAATCATTGTTAATTAAAATTGGCTTTGATATACCTTGGGATCCGGGTGGATTCACTACTTGAGCACTATATGCCTAGCTTAATGGTTTTAAAGAAAGCGCTGCCAAGGAGACAACCCGGAAGTTTTAGAGAGTCATTTATTTATGTTGAGTGCTTTCATATAGTTTAAAAACAACAAAAATAAAGAGGGGAACCCAAAACTTTTCGAAAAGGAAAGTGAAAGTGAGAAAGACAAGCACTGTTGAAGTGGGAGAGCTCCTTGAACTTTGTTCATGCTCACGGGAACTTTGTGAATCTTGATTACAGAAACTTTTCAATAAAAATAATTATCCCCTTGTACAATTCAATTGTATTATAAAAATAATGTGCCAAGGTTTGCCTTTAGGATGTTTACATTTGCTTGATGGTTTGTACGATGCAGGACAGAAACTTTGGCTGTAGTGCGCGATTTTACATTTTTAGCTGGAATGTCAAATGGTTCTGATTCATTTTGAACTGTCTTCCTATACAAATTTTTTATTTTCCCTAATTTTGGTAGAAATTTTCAAGTATCAGAAGTATGGTGAATGTTCAGATTATTATAGACTGTTCTGTTTTAGACAGATTCTGTTTTTGATGCATAGTTTGCTTGTTTTGATGAAACTATCAATTTATATTAGTGGATTAAGCCATGAAAAAGTTATATTACAGTAGACACAATGCAAAAACAAAATATGAATTGGTTTGCAACAGTACTTAGAGTAGTGATTTGCTTTATTATACTAACGGATCTTACCGAGTTTTCTGTTGAAGTTTTGTGTGGATGAAGTGTTCGATGATTGAGAAGGTCTCTGTCGGTGTCAAAACCGGCGGATCTCGGGTAGGGGGTCCCGAACTGTGCGTCTAGGCCGGATGGTAACAGGAGGTAGGGGACACGATGTTTTACCCAGGTTCGGGCCCTCTTGATGAAGGTAAAACCCTACGTCCTGCTTGATTAATATTGATGATATGGGTAGTACAAGAGTAGATCTACCACGAGATCAGAGAGGCTAAACCCTAGAAGCTAGCCTATGGTATGATTGTATGTTGTGATTGTTGTCCTACGGACTAAAACCCTTCGGTTTATATAGACACCGGAGAGGGTTAGGGTTACACAAGGTCGGTTACAAAGGAGGAGATATCCATATCCGTATTGCTTAGCTTGCCTTCCACGCCAAGTAGAGCCCCATCCGGACACGAGACGAAGTCTTCAATCTTGTATCTTCACAGTCTAACAGTCCGGCCAATGGAGATAGTCCGGCTGTCCGGAGACCCCCTAATCCAGGACTCCCTCACCTGGCTCCTGTTTTTTGGTGCCTTACGTTCCGCTTTACCGGCTAAGGTAGCACTAGGAGAACTACTGCAATTGTGCCCTGGCTCATCTGGACGAGCACCTTAGTAGAGAAAGCCGAAAACTGACTGTCATGATATAGCGTGAGACTGGTCAACCACTCGATGACCTATCGGAATGTTAGAATTCCTCCGCCTTAACGAAGGGCCGTTTTCCGGCCAGGCATGTACGCACCCCGCGATCGGGAGAGTGTGGAGCCACCAGGGGCTATCTAGTAGCCCCACTGTCAAACTCCTATGGCTAAGTGAAAGTGTTAAAGCATTATAGTCCGGTTGCCTCGCTCGTTGCGCTATCACCTCCTTAATAGGACCAAGATGTTGGGTTAAGTGTGAACACGCGTTTTTTGCGAGCACCTCCGCATTATATGCGTGAGGATTGAAGCTGACGGCTGCAATCTTTCAGGTTATACACATGTATACATAAACGGCCGCACATGAGGCATCACACTACTTTCAGGCAAAAGTATAAACATAGCCTTATAAAAACTTCATAAAAGCATTGTGTTTACAATGAGAATACATATCACTCAAACATAATATTCTTCGAGCACTGGGCCTCTATCAAACGAGCACCCTCGAGAACCTCCTCGAAATAGTGCTCGACAGCCACTCGGCCTATGGCCGAACCCTTCGCCGCAACAGTGGTAGCGTCCATCTCCGCCCAGTATGCTTTAACATGGGCAAGGGCCATCCGCGAGCCTTCTATGCACGCCGACCTCTTCATC
Source organism: Triticum urartu (assembly GCF_003073215.2). Classification (NCBI taxonomy): domain Eukaryota; kingdom Viridiplantae; phylum Streptophyta; class Magnoliopsida; order Poales; family Poaceae; genus Triticum; species Triticum urartu. Next base: position 213,186,833 of record NC_053027.1, read on the forward strand.
GCATTAATGCGCGGCACCGCACCAAGGAACTTCTGCACTAAGATGAAATAGCCGTTCGGCTTTGGCTTTTCCGACCATAGCTGATCCACAACAGACCTCATGGCGAGTTCGGACAACCTATTCAGTTCTGCCCATTCGGCTAGCTGGCCAGTCAATGAAAGCGGACGCTCTGGAACGTGGAATTGCGACCAGAACAGCTTGTCCACTTCATGATCTATCTGACCATGGAAGTACTTGGCCGCATCAGCTGCGCTCGCCGCCAAATCCATATACGCATCTGCCGAACTCCACAGCCGATCCAGAGGGGCATACTGTGGATCTCCGAACTTCCTTCGTAACATGAAGGGTTTCCCAGCCACAGTATCCCCGTCTTCCCGCAGCTCCTCCTTCTTTGCTCTCATAGCAGAACAAGTGTCTTTGTCCGCCGCCGTGGCCTTCTCAAGGTCCGTTGCCTTTGCTCGGTTTTCTTTTTCAAGGACCCGGCAACGGTCGGTAGTGTCTTTTAATTCTACGGCCATCTTGGCCATCTTCTATTGGCTCTCGCAATGTGCGGCCTTCTCGGCTTTCAACTCTTCGGCCGCCTTCAAAGCAGCGACATTACTAATCCTCGCTTGTTCCTTGGCTTGGGCAAGTTCTGCCTGCAAGGTTTCCACGGTGGCAGCTCCATCTGCAGTCACAACATATTAAAGATACTGGCATCATGCTGCTAAGGGTTATCGCTAAATGGATCATGTTAGCGATATTAAATGGATCTTTAAGAAGAAGACAGACGCGGATGGTAACGTAACCATCTATAAAGCTCGGCTTGTCGCTAAGGGTTATCGACAAGTTCAAGGGGTTGACTACGATGAGACTTTCTCACCCGTAGCGAAGCTGAAGTCCGTCCGAATCATGTTAGCAATTGCCGCATTCTATGATTATGAGATATGACAAATGGACGTCAAAACGGCATTCCTTAATGGTTTCCTTAAGGAAGAATTGTATATGATGCAGCCGGAAGGTTTTGTCGATCCTAAGAATGCTGACAAGGTGTGCAAGCTCCAACGCTCGATTTATGGGCTGGTGCAAGCATCTCGGAGTTGGAACATTCTTTTTGATGAGATGATCAAAGCGTTTGGGTTTACGCAGACTTATGGAGAAGCCTGCATTTACAAGAAAGTGAGTGGGAGTTCTGTAGCATTTCTCATATTGTATGTGGATGACATACTGTTGATGGGAAATGATATAGAATTCTTGGAAAGCATAAAGGCCTACTTGAACAAGTGTTTTTCAATGAAGGATATTGGAGAAGCTGCTTATATATTAGGCATCAAGATCTATAGAGATAGATCAAGATGCCTCATTGGCCTTTCACAGAGTACGTACCTTGACAAGATATTGAAGAAGATCAAAATGGACCAGTCAAAGAAGGGGTTCTTGCCTGTATTGCAAGGTACGAGATTGAGCACGGCTCAATGCCCGACCACGGCAGAAGATAGAGAAAAGATGAGTGTCGTCCCCTATGCCTCGGCCATAGGGTCTATCATGTATGCTATGCTGTGTACCAGACCTGATGTAAACCTTGCCGTAAGTTTGGTAGGAAGGTACCAAAGTAATCTCGGCATGGAACACTGGACAGCGGTCAAGAATATCCCGAAGTACCTAAAGAGGACTAAGGATATGTTTCTCGTTTATGGAGGTGACGAAGAGCTCGTCGTAAAGGGTTACGTCGATGCTAGCTTCGACACAGATCTGGATGACTCTAAGTCACAAACCGGATACGTGTATATTTTGAATGGTGGGGCAGTAAGCTGGTGCAGTTGCAAGCAAAGCGTTGTGGCGGGATCTACATGTGAAGCGGAGTACATGGCAGCCTCGGAGGCAGCACAAGAGGCAATCTGGGTGAAGGAGTTCATTACCAACCTAGGAGTCATACCCAATGCGTCGGGCCCGATGACTCTCTTCTGTGACAACACCGGAGCTATTGCCCTTGCCAAGGAGCCCAGGTTTCACAAGAAGACCAGGCATATCAAGCGTCGCTTCAACTCCATTCGTGAAAGTGTTTAAAATAGAGACATAGATATTTGTAAAGTACATACGGACCTGAATGTGGCAGATCCGTTGACTAAACCTCTCCCTAGAGAAAAACATGATCAACACCAGAACTGCATGGGTGTTCGGTTCATCACAATGTAACTAGACTATTGACTCTAGTGCAAGTGGGAGACTGTTGGAAATATGCCCTAGAGGCAATAATAAAATGGTTATTATTATATTTCTTTGTTCATGATAATTGTCTATTGTTCATGCTATAATTGTGTTATCCGGAAATCGTAATACATGTGTGAATACATAGACCACAACACGTCCCTAGTGAGCCTCTAGTTGACTAGCTCGTTGATCAAAAGATAGTCATGGTTTCCTGACTATGGACATTGGATGTCATTGATAACGGGATCACATCATTAGGAGAATGATGTGATGGACAAGACCCAATCCTAAGCATAGCTCAAAGATCGTGTAGTTCGTTTGCTATAGCTTTTCCGAATGTCAAGTATCATTTCTGTCGTGGAATTGTCAGGGCAGATGTCCTTAGTGTCAGGACTTAGTCGCGAGGCCAACGCATCTATGTGGTAGCTTGAGAGGGGTTGAGCGGGACGAGAGACGCGATGTTTTTACCCAGGTTCGGCCCCTCACGGTGGAGGTAAAAGCCTACATCCTGCTTCATTGATATTGATGATGATGACCACGGTTACAAGAGTGCTCTATCTCGAGAGCTATTGTCTAAACCTAACTTGTCCAGCTCGTGGAACTTGTCCATCTTGTCCCTTTTGGGGAGCCCTGCCCCTCCTTATATATGTTGAAGGGGCCGGCCTACATGTAGAGTCCTAGTAGGATTAGGACTAGTCTCTTTTCTATTACAAGACGGATAGCAATCCAGGTCTTATTCAAACCGTTTAAGTCGGCCTGCTGGGCCACCTCCCATGATGGGCCGTGACCTACCTCCGTGAGGATACCCATGTCCCATATCCACGACAGTAGCCCCCGAGCTTTCGGGTGACTCGAAGAGTCGAGCAGAAGGTCTTGATTTTGTTGATGCTTTTGTCTTCCTTGAACGCGGAGCTTTTTTCCGGATCGTTGACGTAATGGATGCCGAAATGTGGATGAAGAGATTTCCGGGTCATGAAGCGTCAACGTTGATGTTGCCGGGTTGTCCTCCCAGGCTGGATTCTGTCTCCAAGCCGGGTCTTTCGAATTTTTTCCAACCCCAATAGCATGTATATCATCTGTAGCCCCCGAGCGCCGGGTTTGATTAGGCCTTTAACAACTTGGGGGTCTATAAACTTGTGTTTTGGTAACGAACAAAGTCCGCTTTTTCACAAATTCTGGCTTGATAGCCCCCGAGGCTCAAGGCGACTCGAGGAGTTGTCTTGAGGCTCTTTGTTCCTGAAATAAAACACATGAATGCATTACACCGTTCGTGATGTAGAAAACAAAATTAAATAGTAATTTCAATGACTTTGTCAACTTGTGTTCAAGTTGTTAATCATTCGACTCGACTAAGTAGGCTTTCGCGTGGACTTTTTTCATGGAATATGATATGTTCAGGGTCGACAAAGTCCATGATAGGCATCAGAGTCGATTGACAATACCATACCCACTACTTCGTCGGTTATGAGTTGCATCTGACTTAGTAAAGAACGAACGTAAAATTATTTCGCTGATATGTAAGGCACCCATGTTTGAACTATGCATCGTGGCAAACAGTCCTCTTTGGTAACCTTACGACTCAACTTTATGAGAAGAAATGATAGCCCCCCAGATTAACTCAAAGGTGCCAGATATATTTAATTGACTAGAAAGAAAATGAAATTTAAATATAAAAATGACTTAGCTTGTTTTTGTGATGTGGCATAAGCCAGCGGACCGTTGGGGTCGACCGCAGCGAGGCAGTAGATGATCCCGCGTAGGATCACAAATTGGTAACCCAGCTGACGGTTCGAGCCTACGGCAGAAGCTGGAATTTTTGAAGACGTGTAGCCGAAAAAACCCGTCGAACAGGAGAATAGATGGCGCAGTGCAAGCCAGCTTGGTTGATGTTGATTAAGCTCTGTTGTCAGGGGGCGCTGGGAGCGGCAATTTGGCCATTACTGAACACTGAATCCGGTTGCACATTCCTTCAGTTAGCTAGGCGTTCATTCCTTTTTTAGTTTCGTCAGAATAAGCTTGCGGCACTGAGAGCCCGTTCTCGTGCACGCCCGTAGTTGCAATGGAGTTTGTTTTGACATGCAGTAGATAGCTTGCCACTGCATCCGCTCTCGTGGGATAGCGCGAGATCATAGTGGACATGACGGCTTCAGAGGCAACGTGGGAGTGCAGCGATGAGGCGACAGCAGCTCCGCGTGGCGCGACAAGGCGGCGACGGACGGTGTCCTCGAACAGCGGCGACTCGACGCGGGGGGGGCGCAGAGGTACGGGGCGGCTCTCCGGTGGCGGCTCAGCAGTGGAACGAGCCGGCTCCAGGCCGCGAAAAAACAGTAGCGGCCACGCGGCGCGGGGCGGAACCGCTGCCGTGGGCCGAACAGAGCGCAGAGACCGCAGAGACTCGGGGAGGCCGCGGATGACTCACGGCTCAACGTCATAGCAGAGGATCGGCAAGAGCGGCGGCCTATAGCCGAGGTGACTCCCGGAGGGATGAGCCAGCAAGGGCCTTCGGACATCGGTGACTTACGCAGCAGAGGCGGGTTGATGGGAAATGATATAGACCATGAGATTGTGCAACTCCCGGATACCGTAGGAGTGCTTTGGGTGTGCCAAACGTCACAATGTAACTGGGTGACTATAAAGGTACACTACAGGTATCTCCGAAAGTGTCTGTTAGGTTGGCACGAATCGAGACTGGGATTTGTCACTCCGTATGACAGAGAGGTATCTCTGGGCCCACTCGGTAATGCATCATCATAATAAGCTCAATGTGACCAAGTGGTTGATCACGGGATCATGCATTACGGTACAAGTAAAGTGACTTGCCGGTAACGAGATTGAACGAGGTATTGGGATACCGACGATCGAGTCTCGGGCAAGTAACGTACCGATTGACAAAGGGAATTGTATACGGATTGATTGAATCCTCGACATCGTGGTTCATCCGATGAGATCATCAAGGAGCATGTGGGAGCCAACATGGGTATCCAGATCCCGCTGTTGGTTATTGACCGGAGAGTCGTCTCGGTCATGTCTGCGTGTCTCCCAAACCCGTAGGGTCTACACACTTAATGTTCGGTGAAGCTAGGGTTGTTGAGATATTAGTATACGGTAACCCGAAAGTTGTTCAGAGTCCCGGATGAGATCCCGGACGTCACGAGGAGTTCCAGAATGGTCCGGAGGTGAAGATTTATATATAGGAAGTCAAGTTTCGGCCATCGGGAAAGTTTCGGGGCTAATCGGTATTGTACTGGGACCACCGGAAGGGTCCCGGGGGTCCAACAGGTGGGGCCACCTATCCCGAAGGGCCCCATGGGCTGAAGTGGGAGGGTAACCAGCCCCTAGTGGGCTGGTGCGCCCCCCTTGGGCCTCCCCTGTGCCTAGGGTTGGAAACCCTAGGGGTGGGGGCGCCCCACTTGGCTTGGGGGGCAAGCCACCCCCTTGGATACCGCCCCCCTTGGAGATTGGATCTCCTAGGGACGGCGCCCCCCCTAGGGACCCTATATATAGTGGGGGGGAGGGAGGACAGCTGCACCCTAGCCCCTGGCCTCTCCCTCTCCCTCCCGTGACACCTCTCCTTCTCGAAGTGCTCGGCGAAGCCCTGCGGAGATCGCCGTAGTTTCCACCACCACGTCGTCGTGCTGCTGGATCTCCATCAACCTCTCCTTCCCCCTTGCTGGATCAAGTTGGAGGAGACGTCTTCCCAACCGTACGTGCGTTGAACGCGGAGGTGCCGTCCGTTCGGCGCTAGGTCATCGGTGATTTGGATCACGACGAGTACGACTCCATCAACCCCGTTCTCTTGAACGCTTCCGCGCACGATCTACAAGGGTATGTAGATGCACTCCTCTCTCCCTCGTTGCTAGATGACTCCATAGATTGATCTTGGTGATGCGTAGAAAATTTTAAAATTCTGCTACGTTCCCCAACAGTAGCATCATGAGCTAGGTCTATGCGTAGTTTCTATGCACGAGTAGAACACAAAGCAGTTGTGGCGTGGATATTGTCAATTTGCTTGCCGTTACTAGTCTTATCTTGATTCGGCGGCATCGTGGGATGAAGCGGCCCGGACCGACCTTACACGTACGCTTACGTGAGACTGGTTCCACCGATTGACATGCACTAGTTGCATAAGGTGGCTGGCGGGTGTCTGTCTCTCCCACTTTAGTTGAATCGGATTCGATGAAAAGGGTCCTTATGAAGGGTAAATAGAAATTGGCATATCACGTTGTGGTTTTGGCGTAGGTAAGAAACGTTCTTGCTAGAAACCTATAGCAACCACGTAAACACTTGCAACAACAATTAGAGGACGTCTAACTTGTTTTTGCAGCATGTGCCGTGTGATGTGATATGGCCAAAAAGATGTGATAAATGATATATGTGATGTACGAGATTGATCATGTTCTTGTAATAGGAATCACGAGTTGCATGTCGATGAGTATGACAACCGGCAGGAGCCATAGGAGTTGTCAACATAAACGTCATGTAATTACTTTACTTTATTGCTAAAGCGTTTGCCATAGTAGTAGAAGTAATAGATGGCGAGACAACTTCAAGAAGACATGATGATGGAGATCATGATGATGGAGATCATGGTGTCATGCCGGTGACAACGATGATCATGAAGCCCCGAAGATGGAGATCAAAAGGAGCAAATGATATTGGCCATATCATGTCACTATTTGATTGCATGTGATGTTTATCATGTTTTACATCTTATTTTCTTAGAACGATGGTAGCTTAAATAAGATGATCCCTCGTAATAATTTCAAGAAAGTGTTCCCCCTAACCATGCACCGTTGCGAAGGTTCGTTGTTTCGAAGCACCACGTGATGATCGGGTGTGATAGATTCTAACGTTCGAATACAACGGGTGTAAGCCCGATTTACACAGCAATACACTTAGGTTGACTTGACGAGCCTAGCATGTACAGACATGGCCTCGGAACACGGAAGACCGAAAGGTCGAGCATGAGTCGTATAGAAGTTACGATCAACATGAAGATGTTCACCGATGTTGACTGGTCCCTCTCACGTGATGATCAGACACGGCCTAGTTAACTCGGATCATGTTTTACTTAGATGACTGGAGGGATGTCTATCTGAGTGGGAGTTCATTGAATAATTTGATTAGATGAACTTAATTATCATGAACTTAGTCTAAAATCTTTACAATATGTCTTGTAGATCAAATGGTCCACGTTGTCCTCAACTTCAACACGTTCCTAGAGAAAACCAACCTGAAAGATGATGGCAGCAACTATACGGACTGGGTCCGGAACCTGAGGATTATCCTCATAGTTGCCAAGAAAGATTATGTTCTAGAAGCACCGCTAGGTGACGCACCCATCCCAGAGAACCAAGACGTTATGAACGCTTGGCAGTCACGTGCTGATGATTACTCCCTCGTTCAGTGCGGCATGCTTTACAGTTTAGAACCGGGGTTTCAAAAGCGTTTTGAGAGACACGGAGCATATGATTACTCTTCGTTCTACAGTAGTACTACTTCCTCTGTTCACTTTTATAGGAAAATTGAAGACATTTTAGACAATGTGTAAAACAACCTATTTTGAGTTGTCTTAAACGACTTACAAAAATGAATGGAGGGAGTATTTAATTTCTCGATGGCAACAACATGTAGGTGTAGAAGTTCTGTATTCACGATGCCATGTCTGCCACCATCAACCTCAAAAGACTTGTCAAAATAATTTGTGCCCTTCTCTACATACCCTAAGGTAAACATCGTTCCTTCCTTCCCCAACATCTGCCTGTGATTTTGGTTGAATAACCTCTCTTTCTTGAGTGCAACAATTCAGTGCCCATGTGCATTTGCACCGTGGCATGAACAGTAGTAAACAAAATTAAAATATGATTTTTGGTTGTCGTCCAAGATGCTTGAATGAGCATGTGTGTACAAAATTCAACGTGTTTTGACATTCGAAGTTTTCATGGCAAAAAAATGGCAGCGACAGAAACTTTGGAAAAAGAACATTGTTTGGACCCGATTTTGCCTTTTGCCTATATATAGCTCCTCGAACGTCCACCTGCATTTTTTTCGCATGCACATCGCGCACTCGAGCATCTTTGATGTAAAAAAATCTATTTTTTTCATTTTAACTATTTTTTGAATTTTGATCCTGGAGCTCAAGGGTGAGTTGAAGTTGGTTTTCTGGTTCATCTTCAGCTATCTTATAGCATTGCTCTAATCTCAGTAGATGGAGCCATGGATCAAAATTTCTCAAGTCTCAAATGAACCCCTATGAGTGGCTAGGGTGGAACACTTGCCTCACGTGGATTTGACAAAAAAAATTGACGCCGCAATTTCAACCTCCATTGCGGAGGCCCTCTTCTCCTTGCAAGATGCCAAGTATTTCGCAGAACATGGTGGCGATAGCATCTCCGACGAGGTCTCCCGGGAGCATTAGGACTCAATTGCATTTTTGTCGAATCATTTTCAGGTCCGATTTGATAAAGGGATGATCATGTTATAATTTTTATTCCATGTGGGATTCTTTGTGCAGTGTTGTAACTCGTTTCATCTATTAATGCTACCCTTGTTAAAAAAGGTGAATTTGTGAATGGTTACCGATTTATCATGCAAGCAAAATATGAAAATTGATTAGAACCAGGCGACCGATCAACGCCCACGTCCATCGCGCACATCTTGCTGGTGGACCCCACGTGTAACGCTTTGCCAACCTTATATCTACCGCAATCATCTAGCGCATCGTATGCAGCCACACACTCTAATTCAACCCCCCTCTCCCTCACTCGCTCTCACACAACTTTTTGTGCGTCTCCTACCTCCCTTATCGTCGTTCACATTGACACCGCCGCTCACAACACCATGGATTAATCTTTAACTTGCCATCACCGCTCACCTTCCTCCTCTAAATATCATTGCACATCTATGGCTCACACCTACTAGCGCCTCCTACCGGGAGACGCTAGAAGGCAGTGTCTCGCCGCTGCAGGGAGCTGGAAGGCCGGCCGCCGACACTGTTGGCTAACCTACGCCGATGTCCTCCGACGCGTTACAAGTGGGCCACAAGGCTTCTGCAACTGCTGGCCACAAATGCTACGCCCACGATCGCGGATGCAGGGCGGCGAGTGGACGTGCTGTGAACGACCGCACCATGTTGGGGACGGCGAGCGTTCGTGTTGCAATGTTGGGACCGACCGCGACCCATGTTGGGGATGGCGAGCGTCCGTGCTGGGATCGGCCGCGACCCATGTTGGGACGGTGATCACCCAACTCTACACCCAACCATGACCCATGCAGAGTTTCTAGTCGGGACATGTGCTGACGCGGTGATCAGCCCACACTATGACCACCCGTGACTCGTGCGGAGTCGCTCGTCAGATTTTTTTGCGCGGTGGCCAACCTCCCCTCGCAAGCGCGGTGAGGGGAGAGGAATGTTTTCATGCAACATCGCACAAGGTGCGAGACGAGGGGAACGATGCAGCCGGACTGATCAAATGGGTTGGATATTTGGATCCAACGGCTTGGGAGGGAGCCGACCTTGGGCAGGGTCGATCACCCGAAGCGTAGCCTACCCGGCACGAACGGCTCTTCCAGAAGGCCACAGCTTCGAAACGGCCCCCCGCCCCCCGCCTCCCCAAAATTTCCCACCTCTCCCCCCAAATTCTTGGAACAATCCCCCAAATCGGAACCCCTCCCTCCCTCTTCCCCCCCCCACCCCACCCGCTCGTCGTCATGCCGGGGCTCCGCCTGCCTCTCAGATCGCAGCGGGAGGCCGCCGCTCGTCGGCGGCGAGGGCGGCAGCGGGAAGCCATCGCTCCTCTCCCCCACCAAGTCCGCCGTCTTCAAGCCCACGCGCCGCCTGCCCCAAGAAAGCAGCGGAAGGCAGCCGCCCCGCGGCGGCGAGCGAGGCAGCGGGGGCCCCCCCAGTGGCGACGGAGGAGGGACACAAGAGGTCGAAGGCGACGGCGGTGAGCGCGGCAGCGGGGGCTGCCCCAGCATTCGCAGCGGGGGAGAGAGCCAAGGGCTCCGCGGGCGCGATGGCGGGCGCGGCACCTCGATCGGAGCTGGGGATGCGGGCGAAGATGGTGCGCAGAGGAGGAGCGACCGGGGACCAGAGGAGGAGGACGGGAGCGCAGGAGCTGGGGGCGCGACGGCGAGGCCTCCCGCCCGAGAACAAGCGGGTCCCAGCCACGCGGGCAAGCCCTTCTCCGGATTCCTCTTCGTCTTGCTGGATTACTCGGACGCTGGCATCACCGACGAGGTGAGAACTCGAGAAATCTGAACTGCTGGGCGTGCTCTTGTGAACTTTTGACCCTTTTGTGTGGAATTTGGGAGCAAGAGCATAATCTTGTTTGGTATATATATGGCGTTGCTATCACTAAATAATAGGGATCTGATAATTTTCTTACTGTCTCCTTGTAGCTGCATCCTTAATAATCACATGAAAAGAGTTACGTTGTCATGGTTTCTTGGGGTAACAATAGGAGATGCTCCATTTTGGTTGTATACATTAAGTTGGTCAACAAGGCCTAGGTGTCGGATCGGTGGCAATCCAGTCCTAGCATCCAGGCCAGCAAGGTCCTGCCTAGGAATTGCACTGCAAGATCATGCAGCTGGGGCTGCTGAGCACTCGGCATTTTCTGTTCCCTTTAAGGAAGGTTTTGAGATCCACCGAACACTAGTCTAGTAGTCTATGTGTTTACCTGAATGTAAAATTGACCTGTAAGCATCAGTGTCCTCAAGTTTTTTCATTCAGAGTTTTCTCACTCGGTTTCTCCTTTCATCGTTTTGTCTGATGGGGACTTTCCCCTAGTTCTAATTAGGTGACCAAGCAGTACAAACAAAGTCTCACCGTACAAAGCCTTAAGAAAATCTGCTTGCTTCTCATTCAGACCATGAGACTTTTTTCTCTGCCATTCTTTTCAAATAAAATATCAACATCAGAGGACTTCAACGCGCTTCGCGGATAAATCCTAAATTGTGACATTGTGGCAATTAATCTGAACATGTTAATTTGTTATATGTGGTTGCAAAAGTATTGGCCAGTCATTTTAGACGTAGAATCATGTCACTGTTACACAAAAATGCAAGTGCAGTAGTGCAATGTGGCTAATTTTGTGAAAACGAAGCAATATAAAGTACTTTCATAATTAAAAGCAGATAAATCGCACTAATGGCAGTTATTTTTTGAGAAAACACATCTATTTTGGACTTGGTATGCTGGCTTCCTTACATGGTATAGAAGCAATATATAGTCACTTTTATTTTGCAAATATCATCTGTTCTGTCCAAGTCACCCAGTTCTTTTCTCCGAGAAACTTGCAGGAGCACATTTTTGGAATAAACTACAATAGTGGCTAATAGTTTTTGAATATCTATCTTGCATGCGCAGGACTTTGCAGCTTATAAGGAAAAGATTGAGTCTCTTGGTGGAGCACTTGCTACAGGACTTCACTATAAAGAGGCCACACACATAATTGTCAAGGTAGTATTCGCTCATATCACTTTATGAATTATCTAAAACCCGAATATTTTAAATCATGGTATTCACATATTTTTTTGGTAGGGTAACATCCCAGCAGGGGCAAGGATCTTGTGGGAGTCGGAGTTAAAGCAAGTGAGCTCAATAGATTGGGTTGAGAGCTGTTCTAAAGAAAGCAGGCTATTGGCTACTGAACCAAAAGGAATTATTGAAAATCTGATTTCTCCAGAAAACGTAATGACACCAACAGCAAAGAAGTCCCCTGTAAGGTATGGGTATGCCTTACCTTACATTTTTATTTATTACATTATTGTGGTCATGCATTTTATTAGCACATATGAAAGCACCTCGGAAGGACTCTACTCAATCTTTATCACTGTTACAGGAACTGCAAGTCAACGGGCTCTAAAATCCTGAAGTGTAGTGCTAGGAACAAGCTCGGAGTTTCAAGGAGGCTGAATTTTCATCCTCATCACAGGCACCTCAGTTGTGCGGCAGAGATCGAAGACACAGAGAGTTTGTATGATTATTCTTTGAGGTACAAGATGCACGAGTACTGTGAGCTCCCTGGATGTAGAGCTGTCCTGAGCTACGAAGAAGGATCTAACATAATGATACCGACTACTCTGAAGTTATCAAAGCTTCGCAGCAGAGTGATTTTAATGCGTTCATTTAACAAAGTTGTCAAGCTCCATCATGAACACTTTGCTCTTGCTGGAAAGTTTTCCTCGAAGAACTTCCAAATCTATCAAGATGACTCCATCAAGCTTGATGGTCTGGCCGAGGGCGCGATAGTGGAGTACAGTGAAGCTGCCGGGGACCTTGACTATCGCCAATTTGTTCATATGGTTGTAGAGGAGGTATTTCATGGTCAGAAGCTACCATTTGATCTGACCGAGTGGCTAAGGATCATCTCCCAGGGAGTGAACGCGTGTCATGGCAGCCTGCTCTGCAGCCATATTGACCTGATGGAGCCATATCAAGGATACGGAAACTTTATCTCATTGTTTCAGCTATTCTGGAAAGTCAAAGATACCACTGGTGGAGAAGATCTGCTAAACTCTCTGGGACATTACAGGGGATGGAAATCTAAGGGCCTGCAATGTTCATTTCTTCACGATACATTTGTTAGGAATATGCAACTTGTATTCCCATGAGGACTTTTCTTGGGATATAAAAAAGGCATCAGAGGTAGAAGAGACTTCAATCCCAAGAAAGTAGCGAAGAGGTCCAAGATCAGACATAAGAAACTGCTCACTAAGACGGGCCTTTACAAAGGAAATATACTCGGGGTCATCCCCCATGATGATCATGTCATCAACATAAAGAAGAAGAAGAGTCCGACCACGAGGAGAAAGGTGAATAAACAATGCTGGATCATGAGCACTTGCTAAAAAACCAGCAGTAGTGATCACAGAGGCAAAACGCTTAAACCAGGCGCGGGGGGCTTGCTTAAGGCCATAGAGAGAGCGACGAAGACGACATACCATGCCATCAGGAACAGAATACCCAGGTGGTGGCTGCATGTACACCTCCTCACGCAGCTCACCATTAAGAAAGGCATTCTTAACATCAAGCTGAGAGATAGACCAGTGGCATGCAGAGGCAACGGCAAGAAGTGTACGAACAGTGGTCATATGAGCCACAGGAGCAAAAGTCTCGTCATAATCACGACCATGCTCCTGCTGAAAACCATGAGCCACAAGACGAGATTTGTGACGCTCAAGAGAACCATCTGAGCGAGTTTTAACCTTGTAGACCCACTTACAAGTGATCGGACGGACTCCGGGAGGAAGAGAAACAAGATCCCAGGTACCAGTGCGTTCAAGAGCAGCAATCTCCTCTGCCATCGCAAACTGCCATTCAGGATGAACAACAGCCCGACGGTAAGAAGTCGGCTCAAGAACAGCAGCACCAGCGGTGGGAAATCCAAAGCGATCAACAGGCGGACGAGGACGAGAACGCAAGCCATAAGTAGGCTGAGAGGAAGATGACGACCCATCCACAGAGGCATCGACTGGTCGTGGACGACGAGTGTAATGCTGAGGAAAAGATGGAATAATAGAAGGAGGAATCGACAAGGTAGAATCAGGGGGTGGCGACGAAGAAGTCACCGGAGATGAAGGTGTAGAATCCGGTGACAGGCTGGGAGAGGAGACCGGGGAGGAAGTCACCGGAGATGAAGGTGGAGAACCCGGTGACATGCTAGGCGGGGAGACCGGGGAGGATGGTGGCTGCAAATCAACTAGATGTGGAGAAGGAGAGGAAGTGGAACGGAGAGGTACAGTCTCGGCAGGGGTGATAGGTGAGTCAGGAAAAGTGAGGAAAAAGATATCCTGCACTGAAAAAGTCGAGAAAGATGGGCGTGGGTAGAAGGGACGAGACTCTTCAAAAGTCACATCTCGAGAGATACGCATCCGATGACCAATAGGATCCCAACAACGATAGCCCTTTTGCTCATCACTGTAGCCTAAGAAGACACACTCAACAGACTGAGCGGTCAGTTTGGTGCGTTCACGAGGGGCAAGAAGAACATAGCAAACACTATGACCACCTTTCGAAGCGAAAGGGGCCGGACCCCATACATCAGAATGGACTAAATCAAAAGGACGCTTAGACACTGACTCACTATGTGAATATGGTAACTGAATCTGCTTGCCAAGACGACATCCCTGACACTCTAAAGAGACATCTCCTGAGATAGACCCCAGAAGGCCTCGACGAACTAAAGAAGACAACCGAGAACCACACAGATGACCAAGTCGATGATGCCACTGCTGGAAGGAACCAGTGACGGAGGCGATAGAAGTGGAAGAACTGGCGATGGTGGTGGCAGCAGAAGGAACATGAAGCCAGTCCAACTCCCAAAGACCCTGAGAATCACGGCGGCGAGGGCCAGCCCCAACCAGAGTGTGCGTGTGACGGTCTTGGACAGAACAAGAATCAACGTCGAGGATGACGCGACAACCAGAATCCGTAAGTTGACCAGCAGAAAACAAATTCATGGTAAGTCAAGGAACATGAGCAACATCAGGAATAGAATAAGGAGTAGTAAGATTGCCTCTACTAGCAACAGAAAGTGGAGTACCATCAGCAGTGAAGACATGAATAGGAGAATCCAGTGATCGAAGAGAGGACAAAGTGGAAGAATGAGAAGACATATGAAAAGAAGCTCCAGAGTCCAGAACCCATGGGGATGTACCTGACTGTGTAGAGGGTGAGTGCTCAGTGCGGGAAGCATCAGTCACAGAACCGGCAGTACCCGTCGAGGAAGAACCTGAAGCCGCGAGCAGACGCTTAAGTCTCAGAATATCCTGCTCAGTCAAAGAAATGGCTGAAGCTGTCGAGGTAGATGACGAAGTCCCTGAAGATGATGATCGAGCCTTGCGCAGGTGTTTCTTCTTCGTGTAGCACTGAGACTCAAGATGACCATCATTGTTGCAATAGGCGCAATGTGGACGGGGGCGACCTGAGCCTCCAGAAGGAGTGGGCAAGAGCGGCGGAGCACTCGAGTGAGAAGGGGTCGATGGAGCAGGTGGCGTAGGAGCACGAGTAGCGAGCACAGAGGGAACCTCCAGCAAACCAGCACCACGTAAGCGAGTCTCCTCAGCACGAATCTTAGAAAGTGCCTCCATGAGAGAAATATGGCCACGAGCAAATAACTGAGCACGCCGGGGCTCAAACTCCTTACGGAGCCGAGACAGGAACTCATAGACGCGATGAAACTCCAAATTGGCCTGGACAGCCTGGCAACAGGGGCAGGTACGGCACCCAGCACTACGGAGAGAATCAAGCTGGCGCCAGATAGCAGAACTCTGTGCATAGAAGTCATCAACAGTAGAGTCACCCTGCTGAATAGCATGCTCCTGACGGATCACAGAGAGGTATAAGGCATCACCAGAGGGCTGATAGCGCTCACGAAGACGGGTCCACATATCAAAGACAGTAGAAAGACCCAGAAATTCAGAAGCAAACTGAGGCAGAACACTAGCAGTGAGAACAGCTGCAGCACGAGCATCATCATCAAGCCACTGGGTGTGAACAGACAGAGCACCATGATACGTCTGAAGAGCCTCCTCATAAGCCAAAACCCTCTCATCATAAGCACGATCAGCAGCCTCATCAGCAACCTTAGCCGCATCCTTGGCGGCCTGATTAGCATCCGTAGGAAGAACCGATGGAGTTGGCGGAGTAGGGGCCACCGGAGGAACTGGACGTGGCGGACAGCAGACCTTGCCAGAAAGAACACCCTAAAGACGGATGCCACGCATGTGAATGCGCATGAAGCCAGTGAACTCGGTGTAGTTAGTACCATCAAAGATCACCAGATAGCGAGGGACAGCAACATAGCCCGATGCAACAGACATTTTTTTTGGATCCGATGAGAGCGACCAGATCGGGATCAGGCACTGGCTGGGGACGGAAGCAGCGTCGAGCGGAAGATCGGGGCGATCGGATCGGGACGGTCCGGCAGCGGGAGGCGCTGGCGACTGGAGCAGCGGAAGCCAAGCACACACGCAGACTCAGGCGATTCGAGGCGAGGATCTAAGAGAGCTTGAGATCGGCGATGGCAGCGGCGATTCGGCAGGCAGCGAGGAGGTTGGCTGGAGAGGAGATCGGGGGCGCCTGCTGAACGAGCCCCCTGGGCCGATCTGACGGTGGCTGGGCGACTCCGAGCAGGACAGGCTGGCAGCGGGAGCCCTGCGAGCGGCCGGCTGGAGAGGAGATCGGAGGCGCCTGCGGGACAAGCCCCCTGCTTCGATCGAGCAGACGGATCAAACGCACGAGTTGCAGCGTGCAAAAAATTGACCTAGCTCTAATACCATGTTAGGAATATGCAACTTGTATTCCCATGAGGCCATAGGCCGATATATATATACATGTACAGGTGTGGAACATATGCAGGAAACCCCTCATACAACGGGATAAATACAAAGGGGTACATGACTTATATTATAACTCTAACAACATTGACCTACGAGGATGAAGCTGGCCATAGATTTGAATATGAAGATGACATCAGAGGACTTCTGAGATTATTGATGAACTCCTTCCATCACTCGGCAAAAAGCCACTGCAGGCTCGCTATCTATCTGATTATGAATGAGTCCCGCAGGTTGCTGTCTGATCTTCAAAGGGCACTGCACCAGGGTGGTTACCTTAGTCACCTGTCTGTGAATTACAGTATGTGAAAGCATCCTACATTATACTTCTGTGCACAGTATGCTTCCGTCATCTGAGAGAAGACCATCGCACTCTCTGTACATCAACTCGTGTATGGCAGCACATGATTCAAGGCATGCTATAAATCTCAATAGCAGCCTTAGCTCTTCTGCGAAGATCCTTCCATTTCATCATGGACAGGTCTAATGCAATGAAGGCTGAAGGCTGGAGGCCTGGTGCTGTGTTTGAACACAGCTTGTAACTAGAAAACGGATAGCGATTTGATATTCTTCTTTTCTTTTTGGGCTGTATAGTAGAAATCTTGCCCTTCTTTGAGATGTCCTTGTAGTGGACACTCTACACTTGTGTGTGATGACTGGTGTATGTCCTTTACGCCCTTTAGTATGCAGTGGAACATCACCTGAAATCAATATATTCTTCCTTTCTGGTGGTATTGTTGTGAACTTGTTCCTAATGCCATGATAGTTTTGTGATGCTGGCGTGGTGGATCTCTAGACCCTCTTGACATGCATGCATTTTACTCTGCATTGGAATATCATCTGAAGTGTATGTATTTTTTTGGCTGTATTGTTCATAATGCCATGATATACCTATTGTCTTGATGATTGATTCATGTCAGTTATGCACTGGAGTGTACAACTACAAAATCACCTCCTGTCATCTGCAGCAGGATAAATTATCTTTTTGGCAGATCATCTCTCTCTCTCTCAAATGGAAAAGCTATGAAAATTTTCCTTGAGTTAGTGAATTGATTCTCAAAACACAAAAGGGGAGTCAAGACCTGAGGTCAGCTTTAGTATAACACCTTCAGATCAAGCTGCTGCTGCTCAGCACCTCCTCTCTTCTTGTACCAAAATTCAGATTGATAATGGCGAGCATGTTTCCTTTTGGGCTGCGATCAGACGTGGGAGCCCTCGTAGATTTTGCTTATTTCCTCTCCTCTTAGGATCAGATGGATATCTTCATCACAACTTGGATTCTGGTTCGAAATCTTGTGCTTGAGGACACCATTTCTTTGGTCAGCCTATGATGCCCATTTCTTTCTTTGGTCAGATTCATAACACCACCAACAGTCACAAATTTTGGCCCGTTCGAAAAACTGAAGGTAAGATGAGGTTTTTCCTTCTGCTCCTTCAAAACAGATTATGGACTGCAGATAGGCTGATCGAGAGCTAGAGGATGGCCGCACGGCATGATAATGCATGCTTGGCTGCTCGCTTTGTGATCTAGTTCTGGAAACCTTACTGTAAGAAAAACTAGTTCTGGAGTGCCCTTTTGCTAAACAGACCTGGTTTGCCTTTGGCATCTCTCATCCATGGGTGTCAACCACTGCTCTGAATGCTTCAACTGCATGCTCTGACTGAAACCCAGCCAAAGGAGAAGGAAGATCTGCACAGTTTTTCTTCCCTTTGGCTGGATTTCAGTCTGTAAAGATTTTCCTTCTCCTTCAATGCTTAAGCAGAGCTTCCGGTGTCTAAAAACCAATGTGGTAGCTTAAGCAGAGATTCAGTCTGTAGACATAGCTTAAGTTTATCTTGCGTGAAGACAAAGGTTGGCTTTCACCCTTCTGAAGACAAGTTTATCTGCACTTGCACATATTCAGAATCTTTACAAGACTCAAAGATCTGCCAGTTTAATCATTCATTCTCTTTACTGAATCTGAAAGCCGATTCATATCAATCGGATAGTCAATACTCACTCAATAATCTACAACTTGAGGCATGGACGAGCTTTTCTCGTTTCTCTCTTCAACGCGCGCGCCAAGCCACTGGACTGGAGATCCTGCCGTTGGATGCCGGCGCCTCCATGTTCTGCAGCGCGGCTATTTTAAACATTTTTCTTAAAGGATCAATTTTGAAAGATCATGACCATTTTTAAAATTGCAATTTAAAGTATTCATGAGCATTTCTTAAATATGTAATTTTTAAAGAACCATGTACTTTTGAAAAATGGGCCAATTTTTTTAATAATGTAGGAACGTTTTATTATATTTTTTGAATATATTTAAAATTTAAATCATTTTAGAAATAAACATCAAAAAAACATGAAAGCCATTTAGAATGCATGGACATTGTTTTAATCTATGAACACTTTATAAATTTTGGGTAACATTCTTTAATATGTATTTGATTTGTTGGTGGCTTCGCCTGGTAATATGTACTCCCTCCTTAAGAAATATAAGAGCATTAAAATCACTAGTTTTACAGAGGGGGTATTTTTTAGTGAATTTATCCCTTTTTAGGATCTCTTAGAGAATTTATCTTTTCTTTAGCAAATTTGGAGAATTTATCTAAATCTGTCCAAAAAAAATCCGGCTCAACCCCGGAACGGGCCCATGTGTGCGCCTAGGCAGGCTATCCCTCGGAATGGGCCGAACCGAATTTCAGGCGCCTGAACAAGAATAGCACACGCGCAAAAAAGAAAAGGAAAAAAAGATGGGAAGCAGAGGAGGGGCGGCGCGCCGCCGGCCACATCAACATTTCGGCGACCACGGGAGGGGTGGCGCGGCCACACCAAGATTTCGGCGACCACGGGAGGGGCGGCGCGTCTCAACTGCCTTCTTTCTAGCCATACGGGCGGCCCGGCAACTCAAGCAGTCCACGGGCGCGTGGAGCACGAGAGCGGCGGCGACGACTCCGGCGACCACGGCGCGGCAACTCCGGTGAGGCGGTGAGGCGCTGACCCCTATTCTGCTCCTTCCGACTCGGGGTCTAGCTAGGCACTCTGCCATTGGCTATCTGCATGCAATCCGAGCCCGGCTGTGAGTCAGGTTAGATCTGTCGCCTCCTCCTTGCCCTTCCGTTTGTCTATAAATTTCTTCTCCTCTACTGGCAACCCTGCTCATAACCTCCATCAGAATCAAAAATTCAATCTTTAGATCCAGTTAGTGCGGGAAGATCGACCGGCGGAGACATGTCTAAGCGTCACCTCTCGGAACCCAATGCCGACCGCACCGGGAAAAGGCCGCGCTGTGTGCCCAAGAAGCACCTCTACCTGGTGCTGGACGACTGGCACAAGGGCTTCAGCATCCACAAGATCGACATCGACGCCTTGCAGGACGCCACCACCGACCTGCACCATGGGTTCCCTCACCTGCTGCTCTCCGGTTAGCCGCACCGTTAAATCGTCTTCGCATGGACTTCGCCGCCATGGACAGCAACATCTTCATCACCACCAACCCATGCTGTCCGCACACTCCCACTCTCGTGTTCGACACCGAGACGGCTGGGCTCACCATGGGCCCCCGTCCACCGGTTCGACTCATCGACAGGACCACCTTCACCATAGCCGCCGGCGGCATGATGTACGCGTTGACACATCGCCATGTCCACGAGTAGCAATCTTTTGAGGCCATGTCATGGGCGCCAATGGACAAGGACGAGCCGTGGCCGAGCCCAACCATGAGGTGGTCCTGGAAAAGCGTGCCCTCGCCGCCACCATTCGCCATGGATGACGTGATCACCTCCTACGCACTGCACCCGGACGGGCACACCATATTCATGTCCGTGCACGACATACGCTATCATCATCTTCCAAAGGGCACCTTCTCCTTCGACACCAGGACTTCCAAGTGGAGGTTGCATGGGGATTGGGCTCTACCATTCCAAGGGCAAGCACACTACGACGACGGGCTAGACGCATGGGTCGGGCTTCACAAGGACGGGTACATCTGCTCCTGTGAAGTCGCCTCCCGCAGCAGCACAAGTGCGGTGGAGCCGGAGTGGAAGGTGACCAAGGAGAAGCTGTTCCACAAGGACCCGGAGAGGCGGCTGGCATTTGCGAGGCCCAGTCTCGCCTACATGGGCGACGGCAGCTTTTGCCTTGTGGAGTCTGTGCTACGTGAGGGAGTGGAGTTTAAGTGCGCCTTCGGTGACCGTGACGGCTGTGTGCTCCACTTGAGCATGTTTGGTCTTAAGTATGATCGTAGGGGACAACTGCAAACCACGCGCCACCACACTAACTCCTATGTAGTCTCTAAGCATCTCCAGACAGTTTCTCCTGTAGTCTTCTGGATGTAGAGCTATTTGTTGACATGTTTTATGCAAACCATGTCCGAGAGTAATGTACGCTATGTATTATTATATGTGGGCACTATAAAGAGAAATAAAAAAGAAGTCCACTTCTCTTGGCATTTTTGTGGAACATGAGTGATTATTTTTGCATAACTGTTCTCGAAAGCACAGTGATGATCACACGTTACAAAAACTAAAAGTGGGACTGTCTTTTGCTCCTGCTCCTGCAATAACACGGTGTTAAATATGGATGGTGAAATTCTATTGTATAATAGTATCATAATAGACAATGAAATTATCTCTTATTTTGAAGAAACAGGGCTGAAGCTCTGCCTTTGCATTAAGGAGAAATTAGAGTTTTCTTACGGCAAAATTAAATCATCTATAGTACACCAAAAAGAATTAAATGGTGACAAACCTGCTGAGTAATTGCCAGGCCCAGTTCTGACGAAAATTGGAAAACTTGTACAGCTAATATTGTCTAGCTAGTCATATATGTTCTTGAAGAACAAAAAAAATAACTGTTGCTGAAGGCACAGCTAATATTGTCTAGCCAGTCATAGACACTGTAAGCTATGTATTATATGTGGGCAGGATAATAAAGAGAAATAAAAAAGAAGCCCACTTCTGTTGGCATTTTTGTGGAACATGAATGATTCTTTTTGCATATCTGTTCTTGAAAGCACAGTGATGATCACACGTTACAAAAACTAAAAGTGGGGCTGTCTTTTGCTCCTGCAATAACGCTATTCTTAAATACGGATGGTGAAACTTTATTGTAATATCATAACAAACAATGAAATTATTTCTTATTTTGAAGAAACATGGCAGAAGCTCTGCCTTTGCATTGAGGAGAAATTAGAGTTTTCTTATGGCAAAATTAAATCATCTATGAGTACACAAAAGAAGTAAATGGTGGCAAATATATGGTCGATTTGTAAAAAATTCAGACTGGTTTCCGACCTGCGCCCGTCTGTGGCATATGTGAATGAGATTACCCCCGGTAAATCGATTCCTCCTATGGAGTTGTCGTGTTTATTTTCAGCAGGTACCGATCTCGTTGCTCCAACTTTGTCAACTCACAGTCGAGGAAGTAATTAAAGGGAAATCACCATAAGTGTCGAACGACCGATTCCACATGCCCAAACAAAGACGCCCCGAGGCAAATGCCTCGGCAGGTTCCGATAAGATTTTGAGGGATGATAATGGAGTTGTGATCTTTGCGGCATATAGACGATTGTACTTCTACAATGAGGCTCTAGAGGCTGAGTTACATGTGATAATGGAGGGGGTTGGTTTGGCGATCCGACAGACTACCTTATCAGCATTACTCCAATCTGATTGCACCACTTCATTAGCTACAATGAAGGGCGACACATTGGACAAAACAACATACGGTCCTTTGATAGTCGATTTTAAACGGTTGTTGGAAGACGGGGTGTTTAATCCCGTTAAGATTTCCCGTGAACAAAACAATATTGCAAACCGTGTAGCAAATTTTGGTCGCAGTGGGGACAAGATTGCGTGATGGCTTAATCATACTCCTACTTGTTTTTTTGCGAGTTATACTCCTACTTGTATTGCTGAAGACTGCTGCTATACAGACGATAAAGTTGTGGCCGACTCCAGATGATCCTACTTGGCAGCGGCATGTGCATGCAGGAGTCAATTGTTTTTTTCTTAGTTGATGCTAGCGCTGTTGTGGACGAAGTATCATCCGCAGAACGTGCATAAAGTGTCGTGTGTGAAGCAATTTTGATTGTTGAACTAGTCGCTACCGATTGTAATCTCGTGACTTTGGAATAAGAAATGCACTGTTTTTTCCCGCAATTCTTAAGAAATTTTCACAAGGATTTCATTCTTATGAGTCAAATTATCTATACAGAAAAAGTTTGTAAGAATCCAAATCCTCTAAAAATAATATGGAATTCCTTCCTTTAAATCAAATATTGACGAGTTAGTTAAAAGAGACGCCATGTTGTTGCTTGCTGACTCTGACTCGTGTCTTATTCACGGCTCATGAAATTCTTTCTCTATCCAGATGCGGGCAGGTTCAGAAGAAATACGCCTTCACTCGCAAGACTTTGGCTCCCGCTAATTTCTGATACGCCTTGAGCCATATATTACGTAGTCCTCAATATGTAAGTTGATTTGTTCTGATGTACTACTAGAATGCTTTGCATATGTTGATTGGAAAATCTGTCATCAAGAGTTGTGTTTATTATGTGATCCTATATTTTTCCAAATTGTATTCAAAAGTTTCACCAACAGCAAGCACACGACGATGATGGGTTGTATATCGTCATATTTTTCGGGGACGTGAAATTTGTACTTTGTGCTCTGTGCTGTTTGACTGTGAAGCTAAACTAGTGAAGTCTTTGTTTACTTGTGTGTGAATTGTTGAGCGAAGTAGCAATGATTGAGTGATGACATTCTAAAGACCCATGTTTCTTCGTTTCAAATGTTGCCAGCATAAAATTCTGAACAAGTTGTAGTGAATGAAGAT
The DNA here is from genome assembly GCF_003073215.2 of Triticum urartu. Classification (NCBI taxonomy): domain Eukaryota; kingdom Viridiplantae; phylum Streptophyta; class Magnoliopsida; order Poales; family Poaceae; genus Triticum; species Triticum urartu. Next base: position 213,210,186 of record NC_053027.1, read on the forward strand.
GACCCATCTAGCATAATACAGAAAGAAAATCCTTTACTTTCGGTGACTGGATTGTTGCCAAATTGACATGGTAAAGAAAGAAAGATAAAAGGAAAGAAGAAACAAGTGCCTGGCTGGCTGGCTGGCCGACTCATTAGAGAAACAACAGTCAGCCAACAACAGAAGTACGTACAGAAACCAGTCAGCAACAAGCAAACACACACAGCCACACTCGTCAATGCCGATCGATGCCATTATATATGTTGTTACATATCTTAATATTGCTTACATTCCAAGATAGATGGATATATTGTCGCAAAAAAATAAGAAAAAGATAGATAGATATATACTAGCCCCTAAAAAAAGGAAAATAAAAAGGATGGATAGATACTACGTAGAGAGGAAGGAAGGAATTAGTCCGGTCACGTCTGAGGGGGTGTTTGTTTGCAGAGACTTTTTGGTGTAGGGACTAGAAAAAGTCCCTCTTAGAGATTTTTTAACCAAACAGGAGGGACTACTAGGGACTAAAAGTTGCTTTTTGGGACTAAATTAAGAAGACTCTCAAGGAGAGTCTTTTTTGGGACTTTTCCAACAATGCCCCTCCATGCACCCATTGGCCCGCCACCCCATGGTGTTGTTTGATTGTTATTTTTCTATATACTAGGGGTAACATGGTCATTTAATAACCTCTAGGAAGGGACTAGGGACTTTTTAGTCTCTGGAAACAAACAGGGAGGGACTTTTTAAGGACTAGGGACTTTTTAGTTGGGACTAGAAAAAGTCATAGGATTTATGAACCAAACAAGGCTTGATGGATTCCCTGCAGTATTATCCATCTATTACTCCTCGTATCCCTCCTCCTCTATTTATTATTTACTCCTCGTATGGAAAGAGGGATTATTCTCTCCCTCGAAACCAGGCGCTCTGTTACTCCCTCCCTCTCGTTCCTGCCGCATGCCATCGATCGGACTCCCCCTCGTGTCACGCGGATCAACCCCCCATCCAACGTCTCCCCGCGTTTCTTGCCTGCCCTCCTCTCTCTATTTATCTCCATCCAGTCCCTCCTCCCGCGTTCCCCTTCCTCTCCAATTGCTCCTCACCTTGCCTCATCTACAACACATACATACATGGAGATCCAAAGTTGTGCCAGGCTGTTCCAATGATGCACTGCCCACAACAACATTGATGGACCGTGTCAGGAGGGCCCGTGGGTTTGATCTTTCCTCTGGCGGTAAGCTCACACCATTTCTCTCGATCTAATTAACCTTCTTTCTTCAAAGTCAAAAATCTTGGGATATATGGCACTACTCAAACTAATGAGTTTTCTTTCTTGCGGTGTAGTACATGGTTCTACTTAATTAGGTGACATGCAAGCAAGCAGAGATGAATTTGTCAGACAACGGCTAGCTACCTAGCAGGATCTGGATGCAGGTATGTTACTACCGGGGAACCTATTAACTGGTTTAAATAAATAGCTAAAGCCATTGATCTTGGAACATATTGGCTGGACACTATCACACACCAAGTAATTTGCTAGGGATTGTTTTTCAGTGATGTTTTATTGGCTACTTACACTATGCATTTTGGTGTAAGTAGTGTATGTTTTAATAGTAAACAAGTTTTCGATCACAGTAAGTTATAAGGAACTTTATAGTTAGGTGTGTTTCCTGCTGCTACTGCTATAAGTGACCCAAGAAATGTCTGAATTTGTTTTAAGACTATCGCTTCTGCCACTGAACTACTGTTGTCGATGCTATACTCTGTTGTTCATGTTATACAGTAGTTAGGTGTGTTTCCTGCTGCTACTGCTATAAGTGACCTATGTAATGTCTGAATTTATTTCAAGACTACCGCTTCTGCCACTGAACTACTGCTGTTGATGCTATACTCTCTTGTTGATGATATAGTTAGGTGTTGTGGCTATACTCTGTTGATGCTATACTTTGTTGTTGATCCTACTGCTATAAGTCACCGCGACTGCTGCCATACTACTGTTGTTGATGCTATACTAGTGCAGCTTGTTTGACTTAACACTGATTTTTCCTTTGATGCTATACTAGTGTTGCTGTTGATTGGCTGAAAACTCTTTCCAGCCGACTCTAAAGTAGAGACCCATAAGAGGGGGAACATACATATACATCTCTTGGGCCCGTTTTACTTGCTATTCATGCAATGTTCCCACTTGATCTTAGGTTTTGCATGCTAGGTAATAAACAAATAAATAAAACATTATTACCAACAGTTCAGTTCATTCTTTTAGAATAGGAGGTGGTTTCTCATTAGATCAAATGTGGTAAGATGTAAGTATTTCGGTTTGCCAACTCAGCACTTGGATTGGTCAAAAGAAATTTCTTCTTGCATCTAGACATATGTCTAAAGTGATTAATTGATTTAGTAAGCACATGTGGTTGATGCATACTAGGTCAGGGCAGAAAATGTTAGCAACCACTAGGTTAGTACTAGTATTATCTTAGTCGATGGCAAGTTGCATCGGTACAATCAGAAAAGACTATGAGTTTGGTAAGACAAGCATACAACCAGTAAAAGCAACAAGAAAAAAAACTAGGTTAGTACATTGTGCTGCAACTCTTTCTAGAATTAATCTGTCCTGGAAACCAGAGCATACTCTAGTCATCAGCCCCCCCCCCCAAAAAGCTCGTCTCACCATTGTTACCTCCACAAAAGGGGGGAAACAACTGATCCACATGACATAAGAATCTATACTGTTAATTTCCCACCAATTCAGAAGAATGACAGCTTTGCTGCAGCTCAATACATATAGATAATCAGTACAAGTGTGTCTTAGTGTGTGTATAGACAAGAGTGAAGTTGCAAGCCAAACTCTGTGTTCGGAAACCTAAACTGCAACAGTTTAAAATGATCAGCGGAGGAGTCAAAAAATCTTTACAAGTCTGTGCAAACATTTGGCTACTATGTAGGAACCTGTCTACTTATGAAAATCAAACACCCAACTTAAAATTGGCTGCATTTTCAAAGGAACACAAGAGATTAGCTAGTTTGAACAGGCAAACCAAATTGAGTACCATGGTTCTAACAAGTGTTATTAGCTAATGTCCATTTCTTTCTTTCTGTTAGAATATATAGGAAAGCTTGGTGTAACAAATGTGATACTTTTTACTATAGTCATTGAATTTGCCATTTTTTGGTTGTGCGCTGCGGTTGATGGGATCATTTGTTTTGATCCTATTGTGGCAAGATTTTGGTTTGCCAACACTGGGATTGGTCAAAAGAAAATAATTGTATCTTATTATAGGGCCGTTGACTCGTTGTGCATGGAGATCGAAGTCGGCGGTGGTCCGTCCTTCCATGTGGAACAGTGGCAAAAATATTTACTAGAAGAGATGGCCGTGGAGAGCGATTTGTAGCGCCATTGTGTATGCTGCGATGCGTTATGCTGCCGGAATTTCTGGTGAGAATTCCCGCGACTTTGTTTTGTTGACCATAGAACAAGATTTGCTTTATTTTGTTTCCTGTGCCCGAGGCTTTGAGCTCCCTCGAAACCATTAATATAATGAAAAGGATGAGAAGAACATGATTTGCTATTTATTTTCTTTCCTATTCCCAAGGCTTTGAGCTCCCCGAAACCATTACTATAATGAAAAGGATGACAAGTCAGTCCTTAAACATAGAACGCACATAAGTTCTTTGAAGATCATTTTATTTGGGATGTCAATAACAGTTCTACCAATTTGCATCAATTGTGTATATGTTACAAACCTTCACTTGCCCCCAGTTGAGTCTTGCTGTTTTTCGTCAAATTCAGGAATCTTGCTATACAATCTCACTAGTAGAAAACAGGGCATTTGTCCCGGTTCGTAAGGGCCTTTAGTCCCGGTTCATGAACCGGGACTAAAGGGTCGTTACTAATACCTCCCCCCTTTAGTCCCGGTTCAAACCAGAACCGGGACAGATGGGGCTCCACGTGGCCGCTGCCGGCAGCCCAGGCAGGGGGGCCTTTGGTCCCGGTTGATGACATAAACCGGGACCAAAAGGCTTCCACGCGTCAGGAGCTGGCTGGAGCTGAGGTTTAGGGGTTTAGGGGGTTATTTTTAGGTTGTTATTAGCTAGCTAATATAGAGAGAAGTGTCCTTTCTTATATCTTCATCCTTGGTTTACCAACGCTACTGCTATGTTCATTTCACCCCGCAGATATATAATAACTCATGCGTGCTCGCATCATACATCATCATATATAATAACAAGTCCTACTAATCAAGCATCATCATACAACTTCTACTCGTTATTAATAATAAGTCATATGATCATCATCCTCATAGTCATCGAACCCAACCCTACATAATTGTTCTTAGCACATGATCATCAGTATCAGGTAGGACCTAAACACACTTAAGGTAAAATAGCATAAAACAATATAGACCCTGACTCTCCATTATGAAGAATGGAGATCATCCTATCTCCAATTCTTGCCCTCGCTTCCTTTTGCTTCCAAGAAGCTCATTACGACTGTCCATACATTTTTTCCATTCTTTGATTGTCATGTCTCCACTTCTTTTAGAAATCCGGTATGGACAGTTGAGATTCGTAGGATGACCTGGATATATGTTCAAAACACGAAGGCTGCCGCCATTCTGATACATCAAATGAGGCACACAATCCTCTGGGATTCTCTGTTGAAAAACATAGTAATAACTTCTTAGTTAGCAATGATGTACTAGTTTTAGAAGTATGCAAAAAGATGCACGGATGTCGTAATAGTAAAAGATCTTACCAGGGTATCTCCATGGTAGTTACCGTAGTTCAACACGTGCACTAGTGGCACGTATTGACCATAATGTTGAGGAGTTCGATTGTAGATATTATAATTCTCAAGATCATTACAAAATCCAACCAGATGAGTTTTCTCCTTGTAAGTTAACTCAGAGCCATCGGTGTAGTAAGTTCTATCTACCATCTTCTGCACATTCTTTGATACTTCAAAATAAGCTGTCAATGGAAATAAGCTGTCAACTATTTTGAAATGAACAATATAAATTAGTTAATAATTAACTATGTTTGAGAAACTCACATAGCGGTAGAACTGGAGGCGTATCAACAAGGACCCAAATGTCCATATTGTCTTGCTCGATTTCAGGATCACCAAGATCCATGGTGACAAGCATACCCTCATCAAAACCATACAATTTGCAAAATGCTTCCCAATTTTTGCAACCAAAATTGGTTACGCTCTCAGCATTATACAACTTTACTTCAAAATCCACATCATGATGGGTCCTTAGGTGAATTTTCTTCGTTTCAAAATTTTCATGGTCTTCAAAATCCATCCTCTCCAAGACATAGCGTCTTGCATGGCATGGGATAAACTATACTCGAATTGTAAAAGATGAAAATTACACGTTGAAATAGTTGAAGTCATGCTTAATTATGAAAAAAACACTTGTCGTCGTTGCATACCGTTTCAACTTCGAAGGTCTCCTCGAGCTTAATGCTGAAGCGCCGACCATCGTCCAGGTGAGGCCTGTCGCACCGACCTCGATCGTCGTGGCACCAGTCGCACTCCCCCGGGAGACTTCCGTCGTCCGATGATGACATTTCCTATACGTTCATAATTCAAACACTAAATTAGATCATTATTATTCAACTAATCATATGCATATGCCTTGCATAGTGCTCTCTAATTTGAGCATTCAATAAGAAAAATCAAATCGCAAAATAAAGTAGTATTCAAATTAGGATGCATTCAATTATAAGAAAAATTGCATCATCTCCATGTGTCCGTACATCAAATATTATCACTAATACATGTCGAATACTATCATACATATCGCCAGTATAGCTAGAACCGTAGCGCCCGACGGGTATCGGCGCGGGCGGTGGACACCCAAAGGGAAGGAACCATCACAGGATCATAGCTCCAGTGAGATCCCTGAAGAACCTGCCAGGTATTCTCGAACCTGCCCTCCAACGCAACCATGTAGCGACGGACATGCTGGTCCTCCTCGCTGACACGGTGACGTACCACCTCCACGGTGTCCGGAAGCCTCGGCACCATCACTGGCCCACGCGACCGCCACCAAACAAGGATCGGGTCAACGACGGGCTGGCTCCTCACCAAGCTACGCCCCCCGGAAGGTAGCGCCTCCCAGTACCACCCCGGCGGAGCCCAGTCCCGGACATGGCCCATCTGGTCAAGCAGGTGTCGTCCTCCGCCGACTCGACAACGAGGATGCAGGATAGGCATCGTCCACATCGATGCGGGGATAATTGCTTTAACTAAAAAAATAAACTAGTTCTATTAATTTTCTTGCTAAAAATAAATTACTTCTATAGTAAAATAAACCAGTTTTAATTAACTCTACATCCTAAATTAACTACAACAACTCAATTAATTAACTCTACATCCTAAATTACGCATCTAAATTAACTACACACTAAATTAGGAAATTACGCAATGGGCCGGGGCGGCGATTGACGAGGAGGCCGGCGACGGTGAGGAGCGCGGCGACGGCGACGGTGAGGGGGCGCGGCGCGACGGGCGATGAGGAGGCAGGGGGCGCGCGGAGACAGCGACGGTGAGGGGCACGGCATCGGTGGCGAGGAGGCAGGGGGGCACGGGGCGGCAACGACGTCTGCGGCCACGCGGGACGGCGGCGGAGGCAGGGGCGACGGTGAGGCGCAGCCTGGCGGCGTCGTCGGGCGGGGAAGAACGAACTGAACCCAAAATTTTCGCAAGTGCTACTTATATAGACGAAGCATTGGTCCCGGTTCGTGACAGAAACCGGGACCAATTCCCCCTTTAGTCCCGGTTGGTGCCACCAACCGGGACCAATGGCCTTGCGCTGGCGCGGTGGTGGGAGTTTAGTCCCACCTCGCTAGTTGAGAGTGACGAGCACCTGTTTATAAGCTCCGCTGCCTCTTCCGCTCTCGAACTCCTCTGAAATGCAGGCTTATGGGCCTAATTGGACACTGCAATGCCTGTGGGCCTACTGGGCCTCCTGCGGGCCTAAATCCTGGCCCATGGTTGGGTTTCTAGTCGTATTCAGGCCGTGCTGGCCCAGTAGGTGGCATTTTTTTCATTTTTTCTATTTATTTTTTCGTTTCTACTTAGAACTAAGTACTTATAGCTTTTTAGTGATTTCTTTTTTTCTTTTAGGTCACAAAAATTATAAACTTTCTGTTAGTGCCATTAGCTTTAAAATTTGAATAGTTTAAATTTGAATTTTTTAAAATTTGTGTGAATCACTAGTTTATGAATCACTAGTTTACTAAATTTGTGTGAAAACACTTTGTAGAATAGTTAAAATTGATTTTTGAGTCAATCTTTTTCCTGCTATTTAATAGTAGGTGGCACTTTTTTTGTTTTTTTGTTTTGTAGTGATTTCTTTTTTATTTTAGGTCACAAAAATTATAAACTTTCTGTTAGTGCCATTAGTTTTAAAATTTGAATAGTTTAAATTTGAATTTTTTAAAATTTGTGTGAATCACTAGTTTATGAATAACTTTACTCAATTTGGTAATTTTAGTTAGTCATAACAAATATTATAGGCATTTTTTCTTTTTTGCTATTTATTTTTTCATTTCTACTTAGAACTAAATACTTATAGTTTTTTAGTGATTTCTTTTTTCTTTTAGGTCACAAAAAATAAAAACTTCTCTGTTAGTGAACATAGATGCACTTATAGAGAAAATTAAACATAAATTCATAATTAATTTCTATTTATGAATTTAGGTCCAATTTCCTCTATAGGTGCATCTATTTTCACTTTGAGAGGAGCTCAACAACGCAGAGAGGGACGGGCTTATAAACAGGTGTGGGCGCCCTTCGGTTGGCGAGGTGGGACTAAACTCTGGGCCAACCCTTTAGTCCCGGTTCGTGGTATGAACCACGACTAAAGGGGAGCCTTTGGTCCCGGTTCGTGGCATGAACCGGGACCAATGGTGGTGGGCCAGGAGCCAGGCCCATTGGTCCCGGTTCGTCCCACAAACCGGGACCAAAAGGTCCAGACGAACCGGGACCAATGGCCCACGTGGCCCGGCCGGCCCCCTGGGCTCACGAACCGGGTCCAATGCCCCCATCTGTCCCGGTTCTAGACTGAACCGGGACTAATGGGCTGACCCGGCCTGGACCGTTGCCCCCCTTTTTTCTAGTGTCTATGACTTACAGTTGTATCGACACGCTATTGACATTAATTAGATGCACCTAATTTGTTAATATATAAATACTCTAGTTGAAGCAAGAACTAACTTGTAATGGTTCCAAGTACTCCCTCTGTAAACAAATATAAGAGCGTTTAGATCACTACTTTAGTGATCTAAACGCTCTTATATTTGTTTACGGAGGGAGTAGTACATATAACTAAAACTGGTCAGATGTTTCTATATTTCTTTCATTAAGACATCTTTCTTCCTTTGTTAAGATGTACCCAAGATGGTCGGGAGCGTCAGCGCGCGCATTTATGATCTAGTTGCTACCATATCATGTGTTATGCTGGAAACAATAGCGTGGGTGCGGGTGCCTTATCTGTTACTCTTTTAGGTATAATGCCTCCATATATTTGGATAAAGCACTAACATTAAATATTACAAATAGACAGACACAACACGTGTGTCATCTATGATGTTGTCTAAATTGATGCTTAAAGAAAAACATACTTACATTGCATGTGTTCGTGCACACCAAGCAGAGGCACGTTCACACATGTGTATATACGCGGAGGAATTCAGGGAATTAAATGCCAATTTTACATATGAAAAAGATCATTAATCATTTATAGGAGTACATTTATTGTTATACTTGTTTTAACTATAATTTTGTTGTTAATGTGTTTAATGTTACTCCTAAAATCCCACGTGAAATAATCAAATGAATGACACGTCATAACATATCTATGTCTGACATATTCACCGGCTCCACCATGGACTTCTCGTGGAAGTAGCCGTTCGGCGATCATCCTCCTCACCAATGGCTGAGCCATGATTCCTTAAATCCTAATATTGAGGGGGGCGGTTGAAGGACACACCAAAAAAAGTACAAGTGTTGACATGCATATACAAGCAATGTGATCATATTGCGATGGACCCTGGCCCTTGCCGCACCCCTGCCTCCACCATTGCTCCTCACGAATGGTGTGGAGCGGGGGTTGGAAGCGGCCCTATTAAGACTTAAATACAATTCTCCCAGAAAAAAGACTTAACTACAATGTTTAGTGTGCATATTATACGTGGAACAAGGTGATGATGAGAATAATGTAATTTCAATGAAATGGATCCAAATAAGACTATGATTACTACTAAAAAAGCAATCCTCCCTTATAAATTTATCAAATCAATTCTCCATCTATTGCCACTCTAATATACGAGGTCTCATGTTATCACATTATTGGACATAAGATACAAATTGTGCATAACTTTGGATTTGACACCGGCCAAAATTGGATGGATCTGTTGCGAGTTGGGCTCAATGATACTAGTGTTATATTAAGAATAAGTGCAAATGCAATGCCCAAGGATTGTTGAATTCAAAATAAGCAAGCTTTGTCAATGGTTCGAGCACAAATCTCTCATAGATATTTTCCATACTTCAAAATTTTGTAGTATATCAATAATCATTCCTTCTATTTAATTACACTTTTTAAAATCATGCACTCTAGAACCCTCAATCAGTGATGTGGTATTTAAGGATACTAGAATAAACAAGGACACATATATGTGCAGTTCATATAAGAGTGATACAAATTAATAATTAAATGAGAAAATTGTTTCCAAAAGAAAAGAATTGACACTATTGTCTTAAATTTAGGGCAAGTCCATTTTATAAGACCGATCTTAATTTTTAGCTGCATTATATTGTTAATTTTGGTAATATAATAGAATTGATAGCTAACACCATGTGTGAAAATGAGTTATAAAGAAATAAAAAAGTTTAGTATAAATAAGCGATAACGCTTATTTAACTTAGCATGAGCTAGATATTTACAAAACTAAATCATTGAGGGAAATCGCACAGCTCCCATCAATTTCCCTCTCCCACGCCCCTTTTTTTAGTGCCAAAAAATAAATCAAGAATACAATTTATTTTATTTTTTATCAAAGAAGGGCTTCCCCCTCCGATTTCCATTAAGGGAAACCACAAGTATATAGCTATAGTAACCAGTTTCAGGACCACAACCAAGTTCAAACGACGACCAGAAAGAACTCGAGCTAGAGCTACAAACTTCAGACACTAAAACAGGGACAAGACCCCAGGTACTAACGAAACTAACATCAAGGCCCCAACAGAGGCTACAGACCCCACCAACACAGGAACAAGTCAACTGACATATATTACAGACCAAAAGGCCAATCGAAAATGGCAGCACGGGACAAGGAAAATGATCCAGGGGACACAGATAAACACACCTTCTTTTAGAGCCTAGGCACGTTGAATCTCCACCCCTGTATCGCCTTGTACACCTCATTTGCTACCCGCTCGAGCAGCTTTGCCCCCAGCTCCAGCTTGTTTGCATATCTCAGGAAGGAAATGCTCTGCTCCAAAAAAGGAGGAACATATTTCTCTGTTTATTTTTCGTTGAGCGTCGGTGTTCGTTGATACGTCTCCGTCGTATCTATAATTTTTGATTGTTCCATGCAATATTCTACAATTTTCATATACTTTTGGCAACTTTTTATACTATTTTTGGGACTAACATATTGATCCAGTGCCCAGTGCTAGTTCCTGTTTGTTGCATGTTTTTTGTTTTGCAGAAAATCCATATCAAACGGAGTCCAAACAGGATAAAAACTGATGGAGATTTTTTTGGAATATATGTGATTTTGGGGAAGAAGAATCAACGCGAGACGATGCCCGAGGGGGCCACGAGGCAGGGGGGTGCGCCCTAGAGGGTCAGGCGCGCCCTGGGCCCTCGTGGCCACCCCGTAAGGCGGTTGGTACCCTTCTTTCGCCGCAAGAAAGCTAATATCCGGATAAAAACCGTGTCCAAATTTCAGCCCGATCGGAGTTACGGATCTGCGGGAATACAAGAAACGGTGAAAGGGCATAATCTGGAACGCAGAAACAGAGAGAGACAGAGAGATAGATCCAATCTCGGAGGGGCTCTCGCCCCTCCCATGCCATGGAGGCCATGGACCAGAGGGGAAACCCTTCTCCCATCTAGGGAGAAGGTCAAAGAAGAATAAGAAGGAGGGCTCTCTCCCCCTCTCTTCCGGTGACGCCGGAACGCCGCCGAGGCCATCATCATCACCGCAATCTACACCAACAACTTCACCGCCATCATCACCAACTCTTCCCCCCTCTATGCAGCGGTGTAATCCATCTTTTACCCGCTGTAATCTCTACTTAAACATGGTGCTCAACGCTATATATTATTTCCCAATAATGTATGGCTATCTTATGATGTTTGAGTAGATCTGTTTTGTCCTATGGGTTAATTGATGATCGTGATTGGTTTGAGTTGCATGTTTTATTATTGGCGCTGTCCTATGGTGCTCTCCGTGTCGCGCAAGCGTGAGGGATCCCCGCTGTAGGGTTTGCAATATGTTCATGATTTGCTGATGGTGGGTGGTGTGAGTGACAGAAGCACAGACCCGAGTAAGTAGGTTGTTTGCGTATGGGAGTAAAGATGACTTGATACTTTAATGCTATGGTTGGGTTTTACCTTAATGATCTTTAGTAGTTGTTGATGCTTGCTAGAGTTCCAATCATAAGTGCATATGATCCAAGAAGAGAAAGTGTGTTAGCTTATGCCTCTCCCTCAAATAAAATTGCAATAATGATTACCGGTCTAGTTATCGATTGCCTAGGGACAAATAACTTTCTTGTGTGACAACAAGCTATCTACTAAAACTAAATTAGTTGTGTCTTCATCTAAAAAGCCCCTAATTTTTATTTACGCACTCTTTATTATCTTGCAAACCTATCCAACAACACCTACAAAGTACTTCTAGTTTCATACTTGTTCTAGGTAAAGCGAACGTTAAGCATGCGTAGAGTTGTATCGGTGGTCGATAGAACTTGAGGGAATATTTGTTCTACCTTTAACTCCTCGTTGGGTTCGACACTCTTACTTATCGAAAGAGGCTACAATTGATCCCCTATACTTGTGGGTTATCATTGGTCTTGTCATGCTAAAGTTTGGATTGTATTATATTGTGCGGTCGACTTAATAAGTAAACAAAAGAGAGATGTTGGCTAGTTGGCTATTAGTTGAACCTGAATGTCTATTTGCATTCTGACTTTGAGATGTTCATATGTATCAACTGGTGCCATTGTAGATGGAGAGTTGTGGATTTCCTTGTTTGATTGTTGAGAAAAGAAAATGCACTCACTCGTATAATCTTAATTGGTGCCATTGTCTATCTTGTTGACAAAGGACAGTTGTTGCAGTGGATAAGCTATTCGCTGAAATGCCCTATCCTACACCATGTGGTCAGTTCTTTAAATTTCGTAGATAAAGCAGTGACAAAGTTTCGTTGAATTGCAGCAACAAGCCTCGTAGCTTAAACACACATCTTTAAATTGACCGGGTGATCTCCAAGGCAGATTTTTGTGGTCTTTTCACCATGTTTCCTCCTCGACTCGTTCTGCAAATATTATCTCTGTTTTGCTGATGATGTTATCCTTTTTGTGCGGGCTTCCCCGGTGGATGTTCAGGTCGTGTGTCAAACATGAGATATTGCGTGTATGTCAAGGAGTTGCGCCGGTATAAGATCATCCCGTGGAGTAGTTAGTTAGCTAGAATACTATGTAATCTTTATCTTTCTTATCTCTAGTATTCTTTCTCTCCAAGAGATGTATCCCAACAACCTGTATGCGTATCCGGGCTCGCAACCCAGCTATTTAACACGCAACATGTCTGGCCAGGAAAGCTAAGACGTTTACCGCATCGCACATGGTATACAGAGCCTCCTTCATCCACCAGAAACCCTAGCTTATCCATCTCCATCAAGTGCGCGCAGCCATGTCTTCCTCCTCCGCCTCCTTCCAGTCGGCCCTCGGCGGTGGAGCCCCAGAGAAGCTAACCCACGGCAACTATGTTTTGTGGCGGACTCAGATCATGCCACAGCTGCGGGGTGCCGGCCTCTTCCACTACGTTGATGGCACGACAACGGAGCCAGCCGAAGTCCTCACCACCAAGGATGCCGCCGGCAAGGAGACCACTGAGCCGAATCCCCTTCATCCACTCTGGGTGAAGGAGGATCAACAGGTCCTCGGCTATCTTCTCCAACACCTCTCCAAGGAAGTTCTCATCACGGTGACCACGATCACCACGACGCGCGCTCTTTGGGTGGCACTGGCGAACATGTTTTCGTCACAGTCACTCAGCCGCGTCAACAACATCCGGACAGCGCTGATCAATGCGCAGAAGGGCAATCAATCGGTGGCCACCTTCTTCGCCGCCATGAGGGGTCTCGCCGATGAACTCGCCGCGGCGGGAAAACCCATCCAGGACGACGAGTTGATCTCCTACATCATCCACGGGCTGGACCAAGACTATCAGCCCCTCGTCTCTGTAAGTGCATCTAGTGCCACCCCTAGTTGGTTTTGGAGTATTGACGACAAACCTAGTTGAGGGACTAATGTGTTTGTGAGAATTGCAGGATAACGCAGGTAGAAGTCCCTCATTGATTTGGTTTTCCTACCAGAGATGACCCCTAAAAATGTATGAAGACATTGAAGTCAAAGGTGGTATGTGAAGACATTCACATTGAAGACTATGACAAGAGAAGACATCGCGTGAAGACTATGGAGCGCGAAGACTTAGCAGTTTCGTCGTTCTGTGTTTTTCTTTGTTGAGTCATAGAAACCACCGTGCTGTTAAGTGGGGTCCAAGAGAACCAGTCAGAATGACTGAAGTGATGCTTAACCAAAATCCTATGTCTTCGAGTGAAGACTATGAGAGCAAATCTTGTCCAGAGTTGGATAAGTCAGCTTTGCTTGTAGCCCAAGTAAAGTTGTCGTGTGTGTTTGAAATCTGACCGTTGGAACACGTGTCAGTTCCTTAGTGACCAAGGGTCATTTCGGACAAATCAGGTCGGGTTGCCTAGTGGCTATAAATAGTCCACCCCCTACAACCATAAATGGTTGGCTGCTCAGAGTTAGAGTACGACTTTTGTCGTTTGAGAGCAACCCACCTCGAAGCCTTTGAGAGAGAATTCCATGAGAGGATAAAGCCCTAACCACCCAGAGCCAAAGAGTGTTAGGCATCACTTAAGTCTTCTTGTCTGTGTGATCTGAAGACTTATTACACTTGAGGACTGTGAATCCTCCAGCCGGTTAGGCGTCGCGTTCTGAGCATCCAAGAGTCATTGTGGATCACCGGTGAACGAAGTCTGTGAAGGTTTGGAAGTCTACCTTGAAGACTTACCAGAGTGATTGGGCGAGGATTGGGTGTCCTTAGCTCAAGGGGAATAAGGTGAAGACGAGGTCTTCTGAGTTGAATCTCAGCCTCCCCAACCAGACGTACAGTTGTCACAGCAACTGGAACTGGTCCAACAAATCATTGTCTTCAACGAGTCACTGGTTTCATCCTTCCCTTCCCTTTGCTTACTGTTGGTCCTTGTGAAGTCATTGTATGATTGCATTATCTTTTGTCTTCACTGAGTGACTACTTGTTCTGATTGGCTTCACATTATCTTCCTACCTGATCCTTACTGCCTCGCTGCTATTAGTCATTGTGCTTTCACTTCATTGAATACTTGACTATGTTTTGCCTAGTGTAGTCTACCTTCCGCTGCACGGTAATAGGTTTATTTCTATCGTTTGTCTTCGAAGCTTACATGTTTTGAAGGCTTTCATAAAAATCGCCTATTCACCCCCCTCTAGTCGATCACTAGCACTTTCAATTGGTATCAGAGCAAGGTACTCCCTTGTTCTGTGTGATTCGGTTTAACCACCTGGAGTTTTAGCTATGTCGACTGCAGGGATAATTGAAGTCTCCGCTGCGTGCCCCGTCTTCGATGGAACTGAATATCCCTACTGGAAGAATAAGATGCGCATGCATCTTGAAGCCATTGATGTCGACCTATGGTATGTCGTCAAGAACGGCGTTCCCAAGGCTAGAGAAGGTGTTACTGCTGCTGATGTCAAGAAGTTCGTTCAACTAGACTCTACTGCCAAGAATATCATCTGTGGTCATCTGACCAAAGGACAGTATGGCCGCGTGAGTGCTTTGGAAACATCTAAGCTAGTCTGGGACTGGCTCTCCAAGGTCAACGAAGGCGTCTCAACCCAGAGAGATCAGAGAATCAGTGTCCTTCGCAACCTCTTCAACCGCTTCAAGAGAAATGACAATGAAAATGTCCAGCTCACGTTTGATCGACTCACTGACATCACAAATGAGCTTCAAGCCCTCGGCGCTACTAAGATCACCAAGCATGAAGTCGTCAAGACACTCCTGAGATCACTTGACAGTTCGTTTGACACCCTAGCCCTGATGATTCAAGAACGTCCTGATTTCAAGACACTCGATCCGTCTAACATACTTGAGAGGCTCAACACACACGAGTTTTAGCTTTCTGAGAAAAGAGACATCTACGGTCCCAACTATGGGCGAACTCGTGCCTTGAAGGCAAAAGCTGTCTCCTCATCTGAAGAAGAATCTGACAGCAGTTCTGATGATCCTGAAGACATTGGAAAGGAGCTTGCTATGCTTGTGAAGAAGTTCCAAAAATTTACCAAGAAGAAAGGCTTCAGAAAGTCTTCACGATCAAGCTCAAGGAATGATGAAGCTTCTGCTCATGACTACAAGAAGAGAACATGTCACAAGTGCAAGAAACCTGGCCACTACATCTCTGAGTGTCCACAGTGGGACAATGAGAACAATAAGAAGAAGAAGAAGAAGAAGAAGAAGAAGAAGAAGAAGAAGAAGAAGAAGAAGAGCAAGGAGTATGACTCTGACGACAAGAAGAAGAAGAAATACTCAAAGTCTTCTTCCAAGTATTCCTCAAGGTCTTCATCACACAAGAAGAGCTCATCTGCCAAGGCACGTGCGTTTGTTGGCAAGGAAATGGATTCTGAGGAGGAGTCTGCTTCTGAGGAGGCGGAGGTGGAGTCTGAGGAGGAGTCCGATTCTGGTGTTGCGAGTCTGGCTACAGCATACGTTGCCAAGTCCATCTTCAACACTGAAGACAATGACTTCATCACCGACACCGATGCAAATGACAAGGACTACTCCACTCCTTCCTACTGCTTCATGGCACGCGGTGCCAAGGTAAACACACGCACTACTCACTATCAAACATCTAGTGACGATGACTCTGATTGTGGTTCCAAACCCAGCTACAAAACACTTGCTAAAATTGCAACTGAACAACAGAAAGCTATGGAACACATTCAAAAACTATTAGACAAAAGCGATGATCTGTTAGACGCTGACATGACTCGATCTCAGTCCTTAATTGAAGACATAAAAAATCTTCACGTTAAGTATGAGGAACTTGAAGGTCGTCATGAAACGCTCTCAACAACTCATGAAAGGCTTTCCTATGATTATCTTCAAAGGAAGCAAGATCTTGAGAAATTGAGAGTGGCTCATGAAGATCTTCAAAAGGAAAAAGAGTCACTTCGCGCCGAACAGATCAGTTCAGCTCAGGAAGGATTTGAACCACCATGTCTTAAATGCATTGAGCGTGATAACGCTACTTCTGTTGCTGAATGTTCTACTGCTTCTACTATTGCAATATCGTCAACTGTTGATGTGGTAACTAACCCCTCTGCTGAGGATACCACTGCTATTGCTGATGAGAATGCTAGGTTGAAGACACTGCTTGAAACAGGGATGTACAAAAGTCTCAAAGGGCATCAGACACTATGTGATGTCCTCAAAAGGCAGATCCTGAACCGAAACCCTAGGAAAGAGGGTGTTGGGTTCGAAAGGAAAATGAATGCCGATGGCTCTTACTGGAAACCTGAGCAGTACCCCAAAACCACATGGGTTGCTGCAAAGGAACCTTCAGCGGATCCATCCACCCTATCTGGCTTCACTTGTGCTAATCCCATTGTTATTGATGAATCCTTTGATGCAAACTATAAACTGTTTAAGAATCAGAATGGTGAAGTGTTTGCCAGGTATATTGGTACTAACTACAGGAATGGACCGCCTATGAAGAAGATCTGGGTGCCGAAAAGGTGTTTGGAGAATCTTCCTGTGAATGTCATCATGACACCACAGGTGAAGAAGACAAACCCCAGACCACAGGCTTCATACGGTCCAAAGGCTTCATACAGACAAAGGACTCACCTGAGTCGCACTAACGCAAATGTTTTGCAGGGAAACCATACTCGGGCCTGTGAATATGAGCGTGTTTCATCAAATCGCCATGTTCATAAGACCAAGAACTATTCTGCTTATTCTTATGAGTACTATTGTCCACCTACAAGACTTTTTGCTAGGGCTCCAAAGCCAAAGTTCTCAGATGCTGCACTTAGACTCATTGCTTCGAAGCCACCCTTGAAGATGTGGGTGGCTAAGAAAGCTTAACTCTCTTTTGCAGGGAAAGGTCTCCAGCCGAAAACCAAAATCGTCTGACACTATTGTTGGGGACCTTAAACATCTTGTAGGGCGCAAGATCAAATGCCCAAATGGTCTTATTATGTACTTTGTTCCTGAATCGCTTGCTACTTGCCCTATCAGTCCTAATCTCGATCTAAGCTTTAATAATCCACTGGTTCGTCAAATGTTTTTGCTTCACAATTCTCTTCGTGAAGCCTATCCCCCTAACTGCACTATAGGCTACGACACCAGCTGCTTCAGAATGGATTATTGATAGTGGGTGTACAAATCACATGACTGGCAAGCGAAGCCTTCTCATGGACTCAACGTTACGTCCATCTGACAAAAGTCACATCACATTTGCTGACACTGGTAAAAGCAAGGTATTGGGTCTAGGTAGAGTTGCAATCTCAAAGGATCAACACATGGATAAAGTCATGCTTGTTGAATCCCTTGGTTTCAACTTAATGTCTGTCTCAATGCTTTGCGATTTAAACATGATTGTGATGTTTGGAAAATATCGTTGCTATTGGAAATATGCCCTAGAGGCAATAATAAATTGATTATTATTATATTTCCTTGTTCATGATAATCGTTTATTATCCATGCTAGAATTGTATTGATAGGAAACTCAGATACATGTGTGGATACATAGACAACACCATGTCCCTAGTAAGCCTCTAGTTGACTAGCTCGTTGATCAATAGATGGTTACGGTTTCCTGACCATGGACATTGGATGTCGTTGATAACGGGATCACATCATTAGGAGAATGATGTGATGGACAAGACCCAATCCTAAGCTTAGCTCAAAGATCGTGTAGTTCGTATGCTAAAGCTTTTCTAATGTCAAGTATCATTTCCTTAGACCATGAGATTGTGCAACTCCCGGATACCGTAGGAGTGCTTTGGGTGTGCCAAACGTCACAACGTAACTGGGTGGCTATAAAGGTACACTACAGGTATCTCTGAAAGTGTCTGTTGGGTTGGCACGAATCGAGACTGGGATTTGTCACTCTGTGTGACGGAGAGGTATCTCTAGGCCCACTCGGTAGGACATCATCATAATGTGCACAATGTGATCAAGGAGTTGATCACGGGATGATGTGTTACGAAACGAGTAAAGAGACTTGCCGGTAACGAGATTGAACAAGGTATCGGGATACCGACGATCGAATCTCGGGCAAGTATCGTACCGATAGACAAAGGGAATTGTATACGGGATTGATTAAGTCCTTGACATCGTGGTTCATCCGATGAGATCATCGTGGAACATGTGGGAGCCAACATGGGTATCCAGATCCCGTTGTTGGTTATTGACCAGAGAGTCATCTCGGTCATGTCTGCATGTCTCCTGAACCCGTAGGGTCTACACACTTAAGGTTCGGTGACTCTAGGGTTATAGAGATATTAGTATGCGGTAACCCGAAAGTTGTTCGGAGTCCCGGATGAGATCCTGGATGTCACGAGGAGTTCCGGAATGGTCCGGAGGTAAAGAATTATATATAGGAAGTGCTGTTTCGGCCATCGGGACAAGTTTCGGGGTCACCGGTATTGTACCGGGACCACCGGAAGGGTCCCGGGGGTCCACCGGGTGGGGCCACCTGCCCCGGGGGCGACATGGGCTGTAGGGGGTGCGCCTTGGCCTATATGGGCCAAGGGCACCAGCCCCTAGAGGCCCATGCGCCAAAGGGACAAGAGGAGGGGAGAGTCCTAAAAGGGGAAGGCACCTCCGAGGTGCCTTGGGGAGGATGGACTCCTCCCCCCCTTGGCCGCACCCTTCCTTGGAGGAAGGGGCAAGGCTGCGCCCTCCCCCTCTCCCTTGGCCCTATATATAGTGGGGGGAAGGGAGGGCAACCAAACCTAAGCCCTGGCGCCTCCCTCTCCCTCCCATGACACATCTCCCTCCTCCCGCAACGCTTGGCGAAGCCCTGTTGGTATCCCGCTACTTCCACCACCACGCCGTCGTGCTGTTGGATCTCCATCAACCTCTCCTTCCCCCTTGCTGGATCAAGAAGGAGGAGACGTCGCTGCTCCGTACGTGTGTTGAACACGGAGGTGCCGTCCGTTCGGCGCTAGGATCATCGGTGATTTGGATCACGACGAGTAAGACTCCATCAACCCCGTTCTCTTGAACGCTTCCGCGCGCGATCTACAAGGGTATGTAGATCCACTCCTCCCTCGTTGCTAGATGACTCCATAGATAGATCTTGGTGACATGTAGGAAAATTTTGAATTTATGCTACGTTCCCCAACAGTGGTATCAGAGCTAGGTCTATGCGTAGTTTCTATGCACGAGTAGAACACAAAGTAGTTGTGGGCGTTGATTTTGTTCAATATGCTTTCCGTTACTAGTCTTATCTTGATTCGGCGGCATCGTGGGATGAAGCGGCCCGGACCGACCTTACACGTACTCTTACGTGAGACTGGTTCCACCGACTGACATGCACTAGTTGCATAAGGTGGCTAGCGGGTGTCTGTCTCTCCCACTTTAGTCGGATCGGATTCGATGAAAAGGGTCCTTATGAAGGGTAAATAGCAATTGGCATATCACGTTGTGGTCTTTTGCGTAGGTAAGAAACGTTCTTGCTAGAAACCCATAGCAGCCACATAAAACATGCAAACAACAATTAGAGGACGTCTAACTTGTTTTTGCAGGTATGCTATGTGATGTGTTGTTGGAAATATGCCCTAGAGGCAATAATAAAAGCATTATTATTATATTTCCTTGTTCATGATAATTGTCTTTATTCATGCTATAATTGTGTTATCCGGAAATCGTAATACATGTGTGAATAACAGACACCAACATGTCCCTAGTAAGCCTCTAGTTGACTAGCTCGTTGATCAACAGATAGTCATGGTTTCCTGACTATGGACATTGGATGTCATTGATAACGAGATCACATCATTAGGAGAATGATGTGATGGACAAGACCCAATCCTAAACATAGCTTAAAGATCGTATAGTTCGTTTGCTAGAGTTTTTCCAATGTCAAGTATCTTTTCCTTAGACCATGAGATCGTGTAACTCCCGGATACCGTAGGAGTGCTTTGGGTGTACCAAACGTCACCACGTAACTGGGTGACTATAAAGGTATACTACGGGTATCTCCGAAAGTGTCTGTTGGGTTGACACGGATCAAGACTGGGATTTGTCACTCCGTATGGCGGAGAGGTATCACCGGGCCCACTCGGTAATGCATCATCATAATGAGCTCAAAGTGACCAAGTGTCTGGTCACGGGATCATGCATTACGGTACGAGTAAAGTGACTTGCCGGTAACGAGATTGAACGAGGTATTGGGATACCGACGATCGAATCTCGGGCAAGTAACATATCGATTGACAAAGGGAATTGTATACGGGGTTGCTTGAATCCTCGACATCGTGGTTCATCCGATGAGATCGTCGTGGAGTATGTGGGAGCCAACATGGGTATCCAGATCCCGCTGTTGGTTATTGACCGGAGAGTCGTCTCGGTCATGTCTGCATGTCTCCCGAACCCGTAGGGTCTACACACTTAAGGTTCGGTGACGCTAGGGTTGTAGGGATATGTATATGCAGTAACCCGAATGTTGTTCGGAGTCCCGGATGAGATCCCGGACGTCACGAGGAGTTCCGGAATGGTCCGGAGGTAAAGAATTATATATAGGAAGTGCTATTTCGGCCATCGGGACAAGTTTCGGGGTTATCGATATTGTACCGGGACCACCAGAAGGGTCCCGGGGGTCCACCGGGTGGGTCCACCTGCCCCGGGGGGCCACATGGGCTGTAGGGGGTGCGCCTTGGCCTACATGGGCCAAGGGCACCATCCCCAAGAGGCCCATGTGCCTAGGGTTCACAAAAGGGAGGAGTCCCACTAGTGGAAGGCACCTCCTAGGTGCCTTGGGGGGGGGGGGAACCTCCCTTGGCCGCCGCCCCCCTAGGAGATTGGATCTCCTAGGGCCGGTGCCCCCCCCCTTGGCCCTCCTATATATAGTGGGGGAAGGAGGGCTTTTCATCCATGCCTTTGGTTGCCTCCTTCTCCCTCTCCAACACCTCCTCCTCCTCCATAGCGCTTGGCGAAGCCCTGACGGAGTACTGTAGCTCCATCACCACCACGCCGCCGTGCTGCTGCTGGAGCCATCTTCCTCAACCTCTCCTTCCCTCTTGCTGGATCAAAAAGAAGGAGACGTTACGCTGACCATACGTGTGCTGAACGCGGAGGTGCCGTCCGTTCGGTGCTAGGATCTCCGATGATTTGGATCACGTCGTGTTCGACTACCTCATCCCCGTTCTTTGAACGCTTCCGCTCGCGATCTACAAAGGTATGTAGATGCATCCGATCACTCGTTGCTAGATGAACTCATAGATGGATCTTGGTGAAACCGTAGGAAAATTTTTGTTTTCTGCAATGTTCCCCAACAGTGGCATCATGAGCTAGTCTATGCGTAGTTCTTCTTGCACGAGTAGAACACAATTTGTTGTGGGTGTAGATGTTGTCAACCTTCTTGCCGTTACTAGTCTTATCTTGCTTCAACGGTATTGTGGGATGAAGCGGCCCGGACCAACCTTACACGTACGCTTACGTGAGACCGGTTCCACCGACTAACATGCACAAGTTGCATAAGGTGGCTGGCGGGTGTCTGTCTCTCCTACTTTAGTTGGAGCGGATTCGATGAAAAGGGTCCTTATGAAGGGTAAATAGAAGTTGACAAATCATGTTGTGGCTTTCACGTAGGTAAGAAAACGTTCTTGCTAGAACCCTACTTCAGCCACGTAAAACTTGCAACAACAATTAGAGGACGTCTAACTTGTTTTTGCAGCAAGTGCTTTGTGATATGATATGGCCAAAGTTGTGATGAATGATGAATGATATATATGTGATGTATGAGTTGTTCATGCTATTGTAATAGGAATCACGACTTGCATGTCGATGAGTATGACAACCGGCAGGAGCCATAGGAATTGTCTTTATTTTTTGTATGACCTGCGTGTCATTGAGAAACGCCATGTAAATTACTTTACTTTATTGCTAAACGCGTTAGCCATAGTAGTAGAAGTAATAGTTGGCGAGCAACTTCATGGAGACACAATGATGGAGATCATGATGATGGAGATCATGGTGTCATTCCGGTGACAAGATGATCATGGAGCCCCAAGATGGAGATCAAAGGAGCTATGTGATATTGGCCATATCATGTCACTATTATTATTTGATTGCATGTGATGTTTATCATGTTTAGCATCTTGTTTACTTAGAACGACGGTAGTAAATAAGATGATCCCTCATAATAGTTTCAAGAAAGTGTTCCCCCTAACTGTGCACCATTGCGACAGTTCGTTGTTTCGAAGCACCACGTGATGATCGGGTGTGATAGATTCTAACGTTCACATACAACGGGTGTAAGAAAGATTTACACATGCAAACACTTAGGTTGACTTGACGAGCCTAGCATGTGTATAGACATGGCCTCGGAACACAGAAGACCGAAAGGTCGAGCATGAGTCATATAGAAGATACGATCAACATGAAGATGTTCACCGACGTTGGCTAGTCCGTCTCACGTGATGATCGGACACGGCCTAGTTGACTCGGATCATGTTATACTTAGATGACTAGAAGAGGGATTTCTATCTAAGTGGGAGTTCATTGAATAATTTGATTAGATGAACTTTATTATCATGAACTTAGTCTAAAAATCTTTGCAATATGTCTTGTAGATCAAATGGCCAACGTAGTCCTCAACTTCAACGCGTTCCTAGAGAAAACCAAGCTGAAAGACGATGGCAGCAACTATACGGACTGGGTCCGGAACCTGAGGATCATCCTCATAGCTGCCAAGAAAGATTATGTCCTACAAGCACCGCTAGGTGATCCACCCGTCCCACAGAACCAAGACGTTATGAACGCTTGGCAGACACGTGCTGATGACTACTCCCTCGTTCAGTGCGGCATGCTTTACAGCTTAGAGCCGGGGCTCCAAAAGCGTTTTGAGAGACATGGAGCATATGAGATGTTCGAAGAGCTGAAAATGGTTTTTCAAGCTCATGCCCGAATCGAGAGATATGAGGTCTCCGACAAGTTCTTCAGCTGTAAGATGGAGGAAAATAGTTCTGTCAGTGAGCACATACTCACTATGTCTTGGTTACATAACCGCTTGACTCAGCTGGGAGTTAATCTCCCGGATGACGCGGTCATTGACAGAATCCTTCAGTCGCTTCCACCAAGCTACAAGAGCTTTGTGATGAACTTCGATATGCAGGGGATGGAAAAGACCATTCCTGAAGTATTTGCTATGCTGAAATCAGCAGAGGTAGAAGTCAAGAAGGAACATCAAGTGTTGATGGTCAATAAAACCACTAAGTTCAAGAAGGGCAAGGGTAAAAAGAACTCCAAGAAGGACGGCAAGGAAGTTGCCGCGCCTGGCAAGAAAGCTGCCGGGAAGAAGCCAAAGAATGGACCCAAGCCCGAGACTGAGTGCTTTTATTGCAAGGGAAGTGGTCACTGGAAGCGGAACTGCCCCAAATACTTAGCGGACAAGAAGGCCGACAAAACAAAAGGTATATGTGATATACATGTAATTGATGTGTACCTTACCAGTACTCGTAGTAGCTCTTGGGTATTTGATACCGGTGCAGTTGCTCACATTTGTAACTCAAAGCAGGAGCTGCGGAATAAGCGGAGACTGGCGAAGGACGAGGTGACGATGCGCGTCGGGAATGGTTCCAAGGTCGATGTGATCGCCGTCGGCACGCTGCCTCTACATTTACCTACGGGATTAGTTTTAAACCTCAATAATTGTTATTTAGTGCCAGCTTTGAGCATGAACATTGTATCGGGATCTCGTTTAATTTGAGATGGCTACTCATTTAAATCCGAGAATAATGGTTGTTCCATTTACATGAGAGATATGTTTTATGGTCATGCTCCTATGGTGAATGGTTTATTCTTAATGAATCTCGAGCGTAATGCTACACATATTCATAGTGTGAGTACCAAAAGATGTAAGGTTGATAATGATAGTCCCACATACTTGTGGCACTGCCGCCTTGGTCACATAGGTGTCAAACGCATGAAGAAGCTCCATGCAGATGGACTTTTAGAGTCTCTTGATTATGAATCATTTGACACGTGCGAACCATGCCTCATGGGTAAAATGACCAAGACTCCGTTCTAAGGAACAATGGAGCGAGCAACCAACTTATTGGAAATCATACATACTGATGTGTGCGGTCCAATGAGTGTTGAGGCTCGCGGTGGCTATCGTTATGTTCTCACCCTTACTGATGACTTGAGTAGATATGGGTATATCTACTTAATGAAACACAAGTCTGAAACCTTTGAAAAGTTCAAGGAATTTCAGAGTGAAGTTGAGAATCAACGTGACAAGAAAATCAAGTTTCTACGATCAGATCGTGGAGGAGAATACTTGAGTCATGAATTTGGCACACACTTAAGAAAATGTGGAATAGTTTCACAACTCACGCCACCTGGAACACCTCAGCGTAATGGTGTGTCCGAACGTCGTAATCGCACTCTATTAGATATTGTGCAATCTATGATGTCTCTTACCGATTTACCGCTATCTTTTTGGGGCTATGCTTTAGAGACTGCCGCATTCACTTTAAATAGGGCTCCGTCGAAATCCGTTGAGACGACACTATTTGAATTATGGTTTGGTAAGAAACCTAAGTTGTCGTTTCTAAAAGTTTGGGGATGCGATGCTTATGTCAAGAAACTTCAACCTGAAAAGCTCGAACCCAAGTCGGAAAAATGCGTCTTCATAGGATACCCTAAAGAAACTGTTGGGTATACCTTCTACCTCAGATCCGAAGGCAAGATCTTTGTTGCCAAGAATGGATCCTTTCTAGAGAAGGAGTTTCTCTCGAAAGAAGTAAGTGGGAGCAAAGTAGAACTTGATGAAGTATTACCTCTTGAACCGGAAAATGGCACAACTCAAGAAAATGTTCCTGAGGTGCCTGCACCAACTAGAGAGGAAGTTATTGATGATGATCAAGATACTTCTGATCAAGCTCCTACTGAAATTCGAAGGTCCACAAGGACACGTTCCGCACCAGAGTGGTACGGCAACCCTGTCTTGGAAATCATGTTGTTAGACAACGGTGAACCTTCGAACTATGAAGAAGCGATGGCGGGCCCGGATTCCGACAAATGGCTAGAAGCCATGAAATCCGAGATAGGATCCATGTATGAAAACGAAGTATGGGCTTTGACTGACTTGCCCGTTGAACGGCGAGCCATAGAAAATAAATGGATCTTTAAGAAGAAGACAGACACGGATGGTAATGTGACCATCTATAAAGCTCGGCTTGTCGCTAAGGGTTATCGACAAGTTCAAGGGGTTGACTACGATGAGACTTTCTCACCGGTAGCGAAGCTAAACTCCGTCCGAATCATGTTAGCAATTGCCGCATTCTACGATTATGAGATATGGCAAATGGACGTCAAAACGGCATTCCTTAATGGTTTCCTTAAGGAAGAATTGTATATGATGCAGCCGGATGGTTTTGTCGATCCTAAGAATGCTGACAAGGTGTGCAAGCTCCAACGCTTGATTTATGGGTTGGTGCAAGCATCTCGGAGTTGGAACATTCGCTTTGATGAGATGATCAAAGCGTTTGGGTTTACGCAGACTTATGGAGAAGCCTGCGTTTACAAGAAAGTGAGTGGGAGCTCTGTAGCATTTCTCATATTATATGTAGATGACATACTTTTGATGGGAAATGATATAGAACTCTTGGACAGCATTAAGGCCTACTTGAATAAGAGTTTTTCAATGAAGGACCTTGGTGAAGCTGCTAATATATTAGGCATCAAGATCTATAGAGATAGATCAAGACGCCTCATAGGTCTTTCACAAGGCACATACCTTGATAAGATATTGAAGAAGTTCAATATGGATCAATCTAAGAAGGGGTTCTTGCCTGTGTTACAAGGTATGAAATTGAGCTCAGCTCAATGTCCGACCACGGCAGAAGATATAGAAGAGATGAGTGTCATCCCCTATGCCTCATCCATAGGTTCTATTATGTATGCCATGCTGTGTACCAGACCTGATGTAAACCTTGCCGTAAGTTTGGTAGGAAGGTACCAAAGTAATCCCGGCAAGGAACACTGGACAGCGGTCAAGAATATCCTGAAGTACCTGAAAAGGACTAAGGAAATGTTTCTCGTTTATGGAGGTGACGAAGAGCTCGTCGTAAATGGTTACGTCGATGCTAGCCCTTGTACTAATGGAATTTGACAAGTCTCTAGTGTTTGAAGGGTATCGGAAAGATGATTTGTACGTGGTAGAATTCTCAGCAGGACCACAAATTATAGTATGTCTTCTAGCAAAAGCTTCTGAATGCTGGCTCTGGCATCGAAGGCTAGGGCATGCTGGCATGAGGAACCTCCACACCTTTGCAAGGAAGAAGCATGTCATAGGCATCGAGGGCGTCAAGTTCAAGAAGGATCACTTATGCGGTGCCTGTGAAGCAGTAAAGATGACGAGGTCCAAGCATCCCTCGAAGACAATCATGACAACGACTCAACCCTTCGAACTGCTCCACATGGATCTTTTCGGTCCCACTCATTAC
The DNA here is from genome assembly GCF_003073215.2 of Triticum urartu. Taxonomy (NCBI): domain Eukaryota; kingdom Viridiplantae; phylum Streptophyta; class Magnoliopsida; order Poales; family Poaceae; genus Triticum; species Triticum urartu. The sequence goes on from NC_053027.1 coordinate 213,237,217, forward strand.
TCAACACTTACTACTACTGCTTGTCTCTATGGCTTTGTCATTGTTGATGATTATGTTGGGGAACGTAGCAATAATTCAAAATTTTCCTACGTGTCACCAAGATCAATCTATGGAGTCATCTAGCAACGAGGGAGGAGTGGATCTACATACCCTTGTAGATCGCGCGCGGAAGCGTTCAAGAGAACGGGGTTGATGGAGTCGTACTCGTCGTGATCCAAATCACCGATGATCCTAGCGCCGAACGGACGGCACCTCCGTGTTCAACACACGTACAGCCCGGTGATGTCTCCTACGCCTTGATCCAGCAAGGGGAGAAGGAGAGGTTGGGGAAGACTCCATCCAGCAGCATCACGACGGTGTGGTGGTGATGGAGGAGCGTGGCAATCCTACAGGGCTTCGCCAAGCACCACGGGAGAGGAGAAGGACTTGGGAGAGGGGAGGGCTGCACCAAAGGCAAAGGTAAGAAGTCCTCCATCTCCCCCACTATATATAGGGGGGCCAAGGGGGGGCGCCGGCCCTAGGAGATCCAATCTCCTAGGGGGGCGGCGGCCAAGGGAGGATTCCCTCCCCCCAAGGCACCTAGGGTGCCTTCCCCTTGTGGGACTCTTCCTTTAGGGTTTCCCCCACACTAGGCGCATGGGCCCTAGGGGAAAGTGGCGCCCCAGCCCACTTTGGGCTGGATCCCTTCCCACTTCAGCCCATGGGACCCTCCGGGATAGGTGGCCCCACCCGGTGGACCCCCGGGACCCTTCCGGTGGTCCCGGTACAATACCGATGACCCCGAAACTTGTCCCGATGGCCGAAATAGGACTTCCTATATATAAATCTTTACCTCCGGACCATTCCGGAACTCCTCGTGACGTGTCCGGGATCTCATCCGGGACTCCGAACAACATTCGGTAACCACATACAAACTTCTATAACCCTAGCGTCATCGAACCTTAAGTGTGTAGACCCTACGGGTTCGGGAGACATGCAGACATGACCGAGACGTTCTCCGGTCAATAACCAACAGCGGGATTCTGGATACCCATGTTGGCTCCCACATGTTCCACGATGATCTCATCGGATGAACCACGATGTCAAGGACTTAATCAATCCCGTATACAATTCCCTTTGTCTATCGGTACGATACTTGCCCGAGATTCGATCGTCGGTATCCCGATACCTTGTTCAATCTCGTTACTGGCAAGTCTCTTTACTCGTTTCGTAACACATCATCCCGTGATAAACTCCTTGATCACATTGTGCACATTATGATGATGTCCTACCGAGTGGGCCCAGAGATATCTCTCCATCACACGGAGAGACAAATCCCAGTCTCGATTCGTGCCAACCCAACAGACACTTTCGGAGATACCTATAGTGTACCTTTATAGCCACCCAGTTACGTTGTGACGTTTGGCACACCCAAAGCACTCCTACGGTATCCGGGAGTTGCACAATCTCATGGTCTAAGGAAATGATACTTGACATTAGAAAAGCTTTAGCATACGAACTACATGATCTTTGAGCTAAGCTTAAGATTGGGTCTTGTCCATCACATCATTCTCCTAATGATGTGATCCCATTATCAACGACATCCAATGTCCATGGTCAGGAAACCGTAACCATCTATTGATCAACGAGCTAGTCAACTAGAGGCTTACTAGGGACATGGTGTTGTCTATGTATCCACACATGTATCTGAGTTTCCTATCAATACAATTCTAGCATGGATAATAAACGATTATCATGAACAAGGAAATATAATAATAATCAATTTATTATTGCCTCTAGGGCATATTTCCAACAGTCTCCCACTTGCACTAGAGTCAATAATCTAGTTCACATCGCTATGTGATTAACACTCAAGGTCACATCCCCATGTGACTAACACCCAAAGAGTTTACTAGTGTCACATCATCATGTGATTAAGACTCAATGAGTTCTGGGTTTGATCATGTTTTGCTTGTGAGAGAGGTTTTAGTCAACGGGTCTGAATCTTTCAGATCCGTATGTACTTCGCAAATCTCTATGTCATCTTGTAGATGCAGCTACTACGCTATATTTGGAGCCATTTCAAATAACTGTTCTACATGGAGCTATTCTAAATTGTTGCTCCATTATACGTATCCGGTATCTCTACTCAGAGCTATCCGGATAGGTGTTAAGCTTGCACCGACGTAACTCTTTACGTCGAACTCTTTATCACCTCCATAATCGAGAAAATTCCTTAGTCCACTAGTTACTAAGGATAACTTTGACCGCTGTCCTGTGATCCATTCTTAGATCACTCTTGTACCCCTTGACTGACTCATGGAAAGGCACATTTCAGGTGCGGTACACAGCATAGCATACTGTAGAGCCTATGTCTTAAGCATAGGGGACGACCTTCGTCCTTTCTCTCTATTCTGCCGTGGTCGAGCTTTAAGTCTTAACTTCATACCTTACAACCCAGGCAAGAACTCCTTCTTTGACTGATCCATCTTGAACACCTTCAAGATCATGTCAAGGTATGTGCTCATTTGAAAGTACCATTAAGCGTTTTGATCTATTCTTATAGATCTTGATGCTCAATGTTCAAGTAGCTTAATCCAGGCTTTCCATTGAAAAACACTTTCCAAATAACCCTATATGCTTTCCAGAAATTCTACGTCATTTCTGATCAACAATATGTCAACAACATATATTTATCAGAAATTCTATAGTGCTCCCACTCACTTCTTTGGAAATACAAGTTTCTCATAAACTTTGTATACACCCAAAATCTTTGATCATCTCATCAAAGCATACATTCCAACTCCGAGATGCTTACTCCAGTCCTTAGAAGGATTGCTGGAGCTTTGCATACTTATTAGCATCTTTCAGGATTGACAAAATCCTTCCGGTTGTATCACATACAACCTTTCCTCAAGAAAATCGTCGAGGAAACAATGTTTGACATCCTATCTGCAAGATTTCATAAATAATGCAGTAATCGCTAATATAATTCCAACAGACTCTTAGCATCGCTACGAGTGAGAAAATCTCACCGTAGTCAACTCCTTGAACTTGTCTGAAAACATCTTAACGACAAGTCGAGCTTTCTTAATGGTGACATTTACCATCATTGTCCGTCTTCCTTTTAAAATCCATCTATACTCAACAGCCTCACGACCATCGAGCTGTTCTGTCAAAGTCTACACTTTGTTTCCATACATGGATCCTCTCTCGGATTTTATGGCCTCGAGCCATTTTGGAATCCAGGCCCACCATCGCTTCTCCATAGCTCGTAGGTTCATTGTTGTCTAGCAACATGACTTCCAAGACAGGATTACGTACCACTCTGAAGTAGTACGCATCCTTGTCATCCCACGAGGTTTGGTAGTGACTTGATCTGAAGTTTCATGATCACTATCATAAGCTTCCACTTCAATTGGTGTAGGTGCCACAAGAACAATTCCTGTGCCCTGCCACACACTAGTTGAAGATACGGTTCAATAACCTCATCAAGTCTCCACCATCCTCCCACTCAATTCTTTCGAGAGAGACTTTTCCTCGAGAAAGGACCCGATTCTAGAAACAATCCCTTATCGCTTTCGGATCTGAGACAGGAGGTATACCCAACTGTTTTGGGTGTCCTATGAAGATGCATTTATCCGCTTTGGGTTCGAGCTTATCAGCCTGGAACTTTTTCACATAAGCGTCGCAGCCCCAAACTTTTAAGAAATGACAGCTTAGGTTTCTCTAAACCATAGTTCATACGGTGTCATCTCATCGGAATTACGTGGTGCCCTATTTAAAGTGAATGTGGTTGTCTTTAATGCCTAACCCATAAACTATCGTGGCAATTCGATAAGAGACATCATGGTATGCATCATATCCAATAGGGTGCAGTTATGATGTTCAGACACACCATCACACTATGGTGTTCTAGGCTGTATTAGTTGTGAAACAATTTCCACAATGTCTTAATTCTGTGCCAAACTCGTAATTCAGATATTCATCTCTATGATCATATCATAGATATTTTATCCTCTTGTCACGACGATCTTTCAACTTCACCCTGAAATTACTTGAACCTTTCAATAATTCAGACTCGTGATTCATCAAGTAAATATACTCAACATCTACTCAAATCATCTGTGAAGTAAGAACATAACGATATCCACTACATGCCTCAGCACTCATTGGACTGCACACATCAAAATGTATTACTTCCAACAAGTTGCTTTCTAGTTCCATTTTACTGAAAACGAGGCTTTCAGTCATCTTGCCCATGTGGTATGATTTGCATGTCTCAAGTGATTCAAAATCAAGTGAGTCCAAACGGTCCATTTGCATGGAGTTTCTTCATGCATATACACCAATAGACATGGTTCGCATGCCTCAAACTTTTCAAAAATGAGTGAGCCCAAAGATCCATCAACATGGAGCTTCTTCATGCGTTTTATACCGATATGACTTACGTGGCAGTGCCACAAGTAGGTGGTACTATCATTACTATCTTTTGGCTGAACATGTGTACCACTACGATTGAGATTCAATAAACCATTCATTTTAGGTGTAAGACCATTGAAGGTATTATTCAAATAAACAGAGTAACCATTATTCTCCTTAAATGAATAACCGTATCACGATAGACATAATCCAATCATGTCTATGCTCAACGCAAACACCAAATAACAATTATTTAGGTTTTAATACCAATCTCGATGGTAGAGGGAGCGTGCGATGCTTGATCATATCAACCTTGGAAACACTTCCAACACATATCGTCAGCTCACCTTTAGCTAGTCTCCGTTTATTCCGTAGCTTTTATTTCGAGTTACTAACACTTAGCAACCGAACCGGTATCTAATACCCTGGGGCTACTAGGAGTACTAGTAAAGTACACATTAACACAATGTATATCCAATATACTTCTATCGACCTTGCCAGCCTTCTCATCTACCAAGTATCTAGGGTAATTCTACTCCAGTGGCTGTTCCCCTTATTACAGAAGCACTTAGTCTCGGGTTTGGGTTCAACCTTGGGTTTCTTCACTAGAGCAGCAGCTGAATTGCCGTTTCATGAAGTATCCCTTCTTGCCCTTGCCCTTCTTGAAACTAGTGGTTTCACTAACCATCAACAATTGATGCTCCTTCTTGATTTCTACTTTTGTGGTGTCAAACATCGCGAATATCTCAAGGATCATCATATATGTCCCTGATATATCATAGTTCATCACGAAGCTCTAGCAGCTTGGTGGTAATGACTTCGGAGAACCATCACTATTTCATCTGGAAGATCAACTCCCACTCGATTCAAGCGATTGTTGTACTCAGACAATCTGAGCACAAGTTCAACAATTGAGCTTTTCTCCCTTAGTTTGCAGGCTAAGAAAATCGTTGGAGGTCTTATACCTCTTGACGTGGGCACGAGCCTGAAATCCCAATTTCAGTCCTTGAAACATCTCATATGTTTCGCGACGTTTCAAAAAAAACATCTTTGGTGCCTCAATTCTAAACCATTTAGCATTACGCACTGAACTATCATGTAGTCATCAAAAATGTGTATGTCAGATGTTCGCAACATCCACAGACGACGTTCGAGGTTCAGCACACTGAGCGGTGCATTAAGGACATAAGCCTTCTATGAAGCAATGAGGACAATCCTCAGTTTACGGACCTAGTCCGCATAATTACTACTATCAACTTTCAACTAAATTTTCTCTAGGAACATATCTAAACAGTAGAACTGAAGCGCGAGCTACGACATAATTTGTGAAGACCTCTTGACTATGTTCAGGATAATTAAGTTCATCTTATGAACTCCCACTCAGATAGACATCCCTCTAGTCATCTAAGTGATTACATGATCCGAGTCAACTAGGCCGTGTCCGATCATCACGTGAGACGGACTAGTCAACATCGGTGAACATCTTCATGTTGATCGTATCTACCATACGACTCATGCTCGACCTTTCGGTCTTCTGTGTTCCGAGGCCATGTCTGTACACATGCTAGGCTCGTCAAGTCAACCTAAGTGTTTTGCGTGTGTAAATCTGTCTTACACCCGTTGTATGTGAACGTTAGAATCTATCACACCCGATCATCACGTGGTGCTTCGAAACAACGAACTGTCGCAATGGTGCACAGTTAGGGGGAACACTTTCTTGAAACTATTATGAGGGATCATCTTATTTACTACCGTCGTTCTAAGTAAACAAGATGCTAAACATGATAAACATCACATGCAATCAAATAATAATAGTGACATGATATGGCCAATATCACATAGCTCCTTTGATCTCCATCTTGGGGCTCCATGATCATCTTGTCACCGG